>NC_042493.1:23747795-23765569 GCF_005508785.2 Acyrthosiphon pisum
CATTATTATGCATTAATACTTGGGATTTATAACTTGCCTCTGGAAAAATGTTTAGTTCGCCACGCCACTGAATGTGACGCTCTCACCGCCACTATATTCGATGTCCGTGATCATACTATAAATAACCCCCCTGAGCACAAGTCGGCCTATCGTTGCGTCGCACCGAGTCTCCACCAATCAGCACGTCAGAAGCGCTAGCGTTACGCGAAAAGGATAACGCTCGAATAACTCGAATAAAAATTTCACTGCCCAAGCGGAAAAGTCTGAACGTCCCATAAGATGTTTTCACATCAAAAACATTCTCCACACCATCTTGCGTGTAACGATGGGTCAAAATAAATTCATATCCATGTTTGAAAAGTAAATCACAGATGGATATTGTCAATATCAATCCAGTATTCAATGATTTCCATCCACTACTATAAAACTGAGTACCTATGTTTGATTATGGTTATTAATCTCATCAATAATTCCAATTCTTGGACATGATTGCGTTTAGTGATAGACGTCTTTCTCACTTAAGAATTTACTATTTCAAACCAATCATGAACCAATTTAATGAAAGCAGCCGTGGTTCAGGCATTTTTTTCAATTCTACTGCTACTCTTATCGCTGAAACTGTTTCTAGACTAAAAACTCGAACTGCTGCACCTACGTGTATTTTCTGAAAATTATCAGGGTAATCTTCATTTTTTAAGCGGTAATTAAACACTGTATTTCTCGGTTCTCTGCCACCTCTTTTCCCACAGACTTTTAATGTGAGACCCAGTTACATGTTCAGCAATTAAAATTTCACCCAGCTTAAAATACTCAGAAATTGTAATGTAACCACCTAAAAGAGCAGACTTCAAATTGTTCAATAGATGGCATTGATCAGCAATAACATAGACAGATTTCCCTTTATAATCGAACTTGTTATTACGAGCCCCTTGTTAATTGACCGAAACATTCAACATCTTCAATAAATTGCGGTTTTTTCCTCCCCTACCGGACGATATAGCAATTACAGTAAGTCCTAGCTCTGCTGCAAAGTCAATACATTCAAAAATAAAATTTCTCATTTTCATTCAAATCAATTTAACCAGGACATGATTTATTATTAAAAACACTTATTACTTAACACCATAAGTTGTATTTGAAATTGTTTTCTACCAACTTAAAACCAAAGTATCACCATTTATTACATTATCCTCTAATAATGAGTAAAGTAGGGCCTGTATCTCATTTATGGTCAATGACATATGAATCTAAGCATAGAGAGTCCAAACTTGTTAACTCATTCAGTTACAAGTAGAAAAAATATTTGTTATGTGTAAAACACCAACTAAGAGACTTGCATATCGATTATTATCTAAATCTAATACACTATCTTTGTCTTCGAAAGCATCAAACGTAGGAAAAGTAATAGATCTATCTAGAAATGAGATAGAAAAAATTGAAAATAATATATTTAATTAGACTTTAAATTTAAATTATATAAGTTTTGTTTCTTGGGTTCAGGTAAAAGGCACTCGATACAGAACTAAGCAGCGAATGATCATTATAATTGATGTTAAAGATATGCCCATATTTGTCATACTAAAATATATTTTCTTTAAGCTCCAATGTGACATACCATTTTTAATTGGTCAGCGCATAAATACAATAGGGTTTAATGAACATCTACAAGCATATGAAATAAAAAATAGTGATGAACTATTATGTATTTCATTTGATAGTCTATTTATAGAACAAAGTCCATGTGTTTATAGCACAATGCCTGATGGTTGTACATAATGTACAAATATATCTTGTAATTTTTAAAACGTTACCGCATATTATACTTACAAATTGATAATGTATTATATTTTGTTCCATTTTTTTACACATATTAAAAATGTGTAAATAATAGGTAGATAATAATATTGTATTACCTAATAGTCAAGGAATAAGGTGTAGAGTGCGTGAGCAGGTAACTTAGTGAAACTTCAGAAACTTGTTCAGGGGGCTTAGGGTGTTAACATAGTTAACATAGTTAACAAAAGTCCTGACACCTAGGTGGTGGGGAGGGGGGAGTAAAGTTACGCATTTTGGGTTTTTCGCTCATATCTCGAAAACAGTCCATCGGAGACAATTTTTTTTGATAATATAATTATCTAAAACTTTTATTTTTTATGTTTTTTTTCGAATTCGTAACCGTTTTCGAGCAACACCTTCGAAAAAAGTAGAATATTACAAAAAAAATCGTTTTACCTCACTATATTCGTCTAACAATTCATCATATTGTCTAAACCTATTCATATTCAAAACTATGCATAGAAAAGAAGTTGTAGATATTAAAATTCCCTTTTAGAATATAAACACACATGTTAATTATTAATCTCCAACCTGCCTAAATGTACTGCTTTTTTTAAACTTTAATAACATTTTGCATTTTTCAGAAAATGTATTTATATATCATATTCTTGACCCACAACCTTTGTTCATTCATCTAATAATATATGTGGCCACACTTTTAGGAAATAAAACAAACAAAAATAATGATAATACACTTTGACAATACATATTTTATTTTACTGATAAGTAGTTAATTAATTATTAATTTTATATGAAATCACATTTTCATCCTCTTTGAACTTGAGGGTCCAGGTTATTCGTCTATTACATCTTCGTTTTCGTCGGTAGTAGTGGGTGGCTTTTGCTGAACGGGCTCTATGTCGTCTTCATCGTCCTCATCGGAAACAGGTACGCTGTTCAGGCATTTCCCTTGGCAGTGGAAGCACGCTGCAGAACAGGTCAACATTGCTTTCCGGCAGCCATATTTTCCAATTAGACAATCTTTGGTGCAGCGGCAAAATATAGTTTTCAGAAGGACCTCAGGTGCTGGTAGATCTTCCATTGTAATTGGCACCAGGGTGTCTCCTACACGTTTCCACCTCCATTCTTGGAGGGGGGGGGCAGCTCATTCCCAAGCCACTGCTGCACTTAGTGGTAGGTGCGCCGGGAATTCTGTTTTGCTGCATTCTCTGTTGGAGTTAGGGAGCTGATATCAGGCTTCATATTTGTCACTGACCTCGTAAACGACTGGATGCGGTACTGGTTAAGGCAGGTTTGTTTTTTTGACGCCTTATACTATTTCAAGAAGCACATCTTCTCAGCGTTTTCGACCTCGTCGTAAGTAGAGGAGGGGTTATAAAAGGTCATTGCTGCTTGTTTGATAATTTCTGACTCCAAGTACAATTTTAAGAAACCCACTTTGCTTCTCCTGAAAGTATCAGAAGTTGTGTTACATCCGGTAAATGAATGAAAGAATGTGGGAATGTGGGATGTGTTCAAATCTACGGTTCTGGATCTCTTGGGTGGACAGTGCCATTGTTTTGGTTTCCCCTCGTCCGGGTTTCAGCATTATAATATCTTGAGTTGGAGGAGTGGAAGCAATCAACAAGACAGCAAGGTCTACATCCTCACCCATGACAGCCACAGAACCATGTAGTGTTGGCCAACGATATCGATAATTCGATACGATATCGATATCGTGGGTATTTTTTCAATAATTTCGATATCGATATCTAAAAATAATTATCGAAAATATCGCAATATCGGTGTGATTAATCGGGGCTCGGAATTTTGCGGTTTTACGGATGATTAAACACTAAACTGAGTAAACAGTATAAAATATCTGTCAGATATAATAAAGATAAAAACGTAGATTATGATACGAGGCGATATTAATATGTTCCAAAGAAATAACCACCACACCAAACAATTTAATCTAAATTCGGTATCGATTGTTAACTCGCGGTGAGACGTCGTAATTATTTTCGTAATTATTACGTTCGTTATTAATTTTATTATTTATACAAATAAAATGAGTGAAAACTTTAAATTAGTACCGTTGTCTGGTGCTAGAAGTGATATATGGCAACATTTTGGTTTTAAAGTTAATGAAAAGGGGATTATATTCAATAAAAATCAAGTTTTTTGTAAAAAGTGTAAATGTGCTGTTGGTTATAGTGGAAATACGACTAATCTCAAATCACATTTTCAGCAATGTACAAGTACAAAACCAAGTACGTCTAACACCTTAATTCCATATTTTAAGCAAACTCCATCAAAATTATCAAACAAAACTAAACGAGCTAAGGAACTAACAAAAAGCCTAGTGAAATTTGTTATTGTGTGAACGGTTATTTAGCGAAGCTGGAACAATCATTTCCAAGAAAAGAAATAGATTATCTCCTGAACGACTCAATCAACTGTTATTTTTGAATTCATATTTCAAATCGAACTCAAGTTCTGAAACATTGATGGAAAAACTGCCCGAAGAAGAAATTTTTTGATTAAATACATTGGATACTTTTCAGTTTATACAAAATAATATATAATTAATTTACATTCATAATATAATATTAAAACAATATGTATTCTATACTTTTAATATACTTTCAATACACTCATAATATAATATGCATTCTATACTTTTAATGTTTTAAATTTTTAATATGCTTCGATATCGATATCGGTATTGAAAATTATATCGTTGGCCAACACTAGAACCATGAGTAGATTGTTCAACGGCAGTCTTCACGATTAGGACTTCAACATCATCGGTAGTCTGAAGAGAATGTATCCTTTCCTCCTGCAGCTTTATCTCTAGTAATGAGATATACGGGTAACGGATTGACAAGTCGAACACTCGAACATTTCCAATGATTTACTATTATATCTATATTTATTACTAGCCAACAATATTATAGTCCATCATTAAGTTTATAATCACTATTAATATTTCTTATAAGTTGGATTTAAATTATAATTTTATGAACAAATGGTGATGTAGTTTAAATTTATATAAGTAGAATATGTAATATAATATATTGAATCTACAGTTATTTGTTTTAAAGTTACACCAAAAACCAAAATCAATTTTCTCGAAAACAGATTTTGCGTAAAAATTCCCGTTTTTCCTTAATTTTTCTTTTGTTTTTCACGGCGCTTTTGAAAACTATTGGAAAAATTTTACTTTTGACCCCCCCCCAAAGTACCAACTATATTCACTTTCCTATCAGAAAAGGTACTGTTGAAGAAAATCCAAGCACTTTTACTGTCCTAAAAGGTGATGACAAACACAAAAATAAAAAATAAAATAAAAAAACACACATCATTGTAAAATCAATACATTCATCGTTCCACTCAGAATCTAAAATGGAGACAAAAATGTATAACAATTCATCAATCGAGAACGGCTGGTCCGATTTGGCTCAATTTTTAATTTAAGATGTTCGTAACTGCCAGGAGAAGGTTTTTACGAAATAAAATTTTAGGAAAATCCACCGGAAAGGTAGGAAATCTCAAATCTGGGGTATGTTTCATAAAAAAGACAAGTCGAAATGGACCATACGTAAACTTGTAAATTTCATTCACTTGTTAACTTTGTGTTTCATATAATATACAAGTTGACAAGTTGACCTATGACAAGTGACAATTGACAAGTTAAAGAAAACCTGGAAAATATTGTAAAAAAACTTGTTTTTTGTTTCATAAACAACAATGATTTGTAAAATATATTGAAAATATGATAACAATTTGACTAGTCCCTGAAGTATAGTTTTTAAGTGACAATTATTGTTATTAATATTATTTCATTATATTATTCTTCAACATTTAGAGAACTTATTTTAAAATGTGGTCATCTTCATCATCAAGTTCTTCTGACAGCGACGACGAGAATATTATCATTCGTCGAAGAAGAATATTCCGTCCAAGAATTAATAATAATTTTATGGCTGAATATGAATACAACGAACGGTTCAGAATGAACTCAGTGAAGTTGGAGTACATTGTCAGCAGTATAGGGCATCTTCTAGTTCATCATACAAACAGAAATCATGCATTATCCCCCATTCAACAAGTAAATTTATGCTTACATTTCTTGGGAAGTGGTACTCAGTATCACTCTATTGGTGATATGCATGGTGTATCAAAAGCTACTGTTTGTCGTGTAGTAAGAAATGTGACAAAAGCCATAAATGAGGTACTTTTTCCACAATTGGTTCGATTTCCAAATGATTTGGTAACTGTTGTTCAACAATTCCATAGTATAGCTTCAATACCCTTAGTTGTAGGTTGTGTTGATGGAACTTTAATTAAAATTGACGCGCCATCGATAAATGAACCGGTGTTTGTTGATAGACATGGAAATCATTCTGTTACGTGTACAGCAGTTTGTGGACCAACTATGCAATTTTATTATGTAAATGCAAACTGGCCAGGCTCAGTACATGATGCTAGAGTCTTACGCAATAGTTCATTATGGGCTAAAATGGAATCAGGTTGGAGACCAATTGAAAATGGGATTATACTTGGCGACAGCGCATATCCTTTAAGAGATTGGCTAATACCACCTACTATAAGAAACCCAAATGATTCAGCAGAACTGTCATTTGTTCGACGTCATAAAAAAAGAAGACGAATAATTGAAAATGCATTTGGAATTTTAAAAGAAAAGTTTCCATGCTTAAATTACATGAGACTTGGACCAGAATTGACCTGCAATATATTTCAAGCATGTACTGCCTTATGTAATTTAGCTAGGGTAAATGATGAAGATATTATGTTGGAGGAATTTGAAAACAACAGTAGCAATGATGAATTAAGTGATGATGAACCAGACAGAGAATTACAAAATGTTCAATTATGGAATGGAGAACATAGGTTGCAAAAGATAATTAACAATTTTAGATGATTTCATATTTTCATCATACTTAACATGAAATCACATTTTTATCTAGGTTAAGTAAATTAAATAACTTATAGTAGGAACCTATGTTATTAAAAGTTGAAATATAAAATATAAATCAATAACTGTTAATGTAAAATATTTATCAAATTTGCATTAAAAATAAAAAAAAAGTCAGAATATGAATATAATTAGTAATTATTGAAGTAATATTATGTTATCAATAAAATAATTATTTAAATTATATACTTATGAATATTATACAACAAAAACATAATTAAAGTATATGAACATAATATGATATTTAAGACATTTGGGATTTAACTAATTAAATTGAGATCCTTAACTTAGAAATTAAACAGTTTTATCATAATTTTTAAAGTTTTATAACAAATAACAAGTACAAATTTAAAGTATATATTGAATATTAATAAAAACAACTTGATTAGAATTTAATGTAACTAATTTGAGATCCTTAACTTAGGAATGAAACAGTTTGATCACAATATCATAATATTTAAAGTTTAATAACAAATAAAAAGTACAAATTTAAAATATATATTGAATATTAATAAAAACAACTTGTTTAGAATTTAATGTAACTAATTTGAGATCCTTAACTTAGGAATGAAATAGTTTGATCACAATATCATAATATTTAAAGTTTAATAACAAATAAAAAGTACAAATTTAAAATATATATTGAATATATATTGAATATTAATAAAAACAACTTGTTTAGAATTTAATGTAACTAAATTGAGATCCGTCTATAAATTTAATTTGTCAGTATTATGTTCCAGTACTAAATCAAATGTATACTTAGAATGTTCCAATAATAATTTATTTTCTAACTGTAATATTTCCAGAGTTTCTTTGTAGTTTTGTTTTTCAAGCCATTCAACTTGAAGTTCCAACTTCCTACGCTTTAAGGCCGTTAATTCATCCATATCATTATATTGTTTCAAAGAACTGACTACTACCACTCTTTTCTTTGCTATACAAAAAAACATTTGTAATGAATAATGTTGCAAAATAATAATATTGATAATTTAGACCTACATTACATGATGCAAACTTACATTTTTCAATATTTTTAACATTATCATTTGGTGATGAATTTCTAATAATATTTATGGTTGATGTGTCTGCTGAATTGTCTGGTGAATTAGAGTGGATCAAATTTACATCATTTGCTACCACATTCTCATTAGTACACTCTAGTACAGTTTCATGAGTATGGCCCAAAGAATCTTGTACACTGTACAATTGGTGATTGTCGACCAATGATGTCTAAAACTAATTCATCAGTTGTAGTAAGTTTGCAATTTTTTCCTCCAGCAGAGCCAGTTTTAGGTCCAATTTTAAGCTATAATAATAAATATGTTTAAGTTATCATCCAGACTTGTATTTATTCCATATATAAATCCAGATAAAATATTGGAGGATTTATATGTATGTGTGTGTCTGTGTAAAATTGTCATGAATGCGTGTATAATAATGTAATATGTTTATTTTGACACATTTAAGTAAATTGTTTACTATCTACAGAGGCAATATGTATGACACTGGATAATATTGGTTGTTATAAATTATTATTCAGTTTAAATAAAATTGTTAAAAAATCAAGGATGATAAAAATAAGTAGGTAACTACATTACAAATTCGATGTGGGTACTTAGCACGATCACCACAACTATTATAATAAATAAATATAATTTACCATTGCTCTCTTTTTATGGTTTTGCCAGAACGTATCACGTATATACGTCCAATCATTTCCTTTATTTTCAGGCAGTTTGTGACCCACACTTTTAGCAGTGTCTAAAACTTTTTTCCAAGCCTGCTCCTTATCTTGGTGAGAAAGCTGACTTGAAAAAGCACCAAACAACACATCTTTATGTTCTTTAATAGAAGTTAAAAGTATTTCGTTTGTTATTTTAGTCATTTTTAAAAATATATTTGTAGAACACTAGAATGTAGAAGTATAAAATATAAATGTAGTATGTAGGTTGTACAACCGTGATTGAAAATTTCGGATTGATAAACCGAAATATTATCATACATTGCTTATCAGGCTTGTAAAAATAAACAGCTGACTTGTAAATCGTTATTTATTTGACAAGTCATTTTCGACTGGAGTACATTTTTATGAAACAATGCTGTATTGGACTTGTCTGTTTTTACATGTTACTTGTCACTTGTAATTTTCAAACTTGTTTTTTTTTATGAAACAGGCCCCAGTATGTCAAAAATACAACAGTGGCGCAACAGTGCATTATATTTTATTGGTTGCTATTGGTTAATCGGGCATGTTTGTTGATTTCATATAATATAAAAATGAATCGCAGAATGTGTTGCTAAGCGCAATAATTCTACTGTACGTGTGTTGTGACTGAACTCCTCTTAAATGGTTAGACCGATTTGAATGATTTTTTTTGTATGCGTTTGCGTTTATTCATCTGATTTTAGTACGGTTAGGTTAGGTTAGGATATTATATTGATTGATTATATAATTACGACAAACTTGATATAATTTTGATACCGTAGAGTTAAATCATACACTAACGTACATACAGCACGGGGTACGCGATCTACCGCAGGTAGATTGCCTACCTGATAATGTACTGCTGCGAAACAGAATTTTTATTCCGGGCAATGGAAAAGTTAAGATTAATTTTGAAACCATACACCGAATATTAAATAAAGAATTGAACAAAGTTTGAGTCACATATAGTTGGTACACTTAATGGGCAACGAAGTGCACTGGTTCAGCTAATTGCTAATATATTATATTTATTTATGAACAGATTTATTACAAATTTTAAATTATAAAATAAAATAAAAATAAAAAAATATCAAACTCTTCAAGTCTATAAATAGCTAAAAACTAGACAAAATATTTTAAAAATGTTAAATTATATTATTTTGGAAAATGATAAAATAAACAGCCATAAAAAGTTACAGAATTATACAATAATAATTATACATAATATTATATTATAACCACCCAAATAAATCTTTTTTAGACACTCTGCAAAATTACCACGATAGAAAATTTTAGCTCCGTAAAAATTTAGTTCCACCTCTTGTTACTTATAAACAGGGCTAGGATTTATATGCAACAACATGTTTTTTTTTGCTACTTCTGATCATTGATTTTGTCAGTAATGTCCACGAATCACCTCATGATGAGATAAATGGTGGTATTTTTATTTTGCATGTTTTTGCATATTTTGGATAAAATGCATATTATTGAATATATTGAATAAAATTAATATTATTGCATATTTCAATTATAAGAATGTAAAAAATGCATGTTTTATAGTATATTTCGTAAAACTTGGTTTTTATGTCAAATATAAATTTTATTTCATGTAACACGCACGTAGTAAATATGAATTATACATTTTATTTCTAAATTATATTATTTTAAGACAAACAGCCTATCTGATGTATTTTAATAAATAAATATTTTTTTTGTAATTATATTTTAGTGTTTATCTTATAAAAAATTAAATGCATATTTTTTTCATATTTTGGTTTATAAAATGCATATTTCATAATTTTTTATTGCATATAAATCCTAGCCCTCCTTATAAATTAATCGAAATATTTTGCAACGCCTCATAAAAAAACGAATTTGTGACTTAATTTTGATAGGTACCTACCTATTTTATATAATTTACCTAGACGAAAGAATTCAGATGTTACTAACAGATCTAAATACGATATTATAATACGATATTCGTTATATACCCGCCATATTCCACATTTACACGTTAATAGAATAACGTATGACAACGACTATATACTTTATAGTATATATAATAATATAATAATATTATATTATATACAATATTATACAGCAAACTATTTTTTTTTATTATTTTTTTTGTTCCAATTATTCAATGACCAATGTTAATTCATACGTCATGTAGTAAACATCTAAAATAAAATAATAATAATAACAATAATATTAATAAAAGACAACGTGTGTTTCATTAAATTTGGCAACGTTTGACTTGAATCCCTTATCGGCGTTCACAACCCGAATGACGATTAATTAACGAACGTAAATGAATAGTGAAAAAAAAAAATTATAATAGTTGTTGAAAACATTATTATATTTTATATGCTACACATATATTATTATTATATTATTATACAGATATGTTGTGTTGATGGTGCCGTCGTGGTATTCGGTAATTTGTAACCGACTACATTTTACCGCTACCAATACCAAATACCAATACATACAATAATGCTGCCGCTACCACCGGCCGAATTATTATTTTCATTCCGACTATTAACGCTATCTATTGTCAATAAATAAACTACAATTTAGCGCAGCGAATAATCACGGCCAGTGAGACATCTATACTATAATATATAATCAATGGTAATACTTACAATACAAGTATGAAATTTATTAGTAATTTATTAGTTTGTTGTATTGGAATCGCATGGTTCAATATAACTGCAGTCGTTGTGTGTAATGGTTGAATGAAGTTGTTTATCAGGGGATTTTAAAAGTTAAATTGAATTTAACTAAAACAATATAATAAAAAGTTGGGAAAACTTATTATCTTAATTATATTATTTAAAATACCTGAGATGATGACTGAATTTTATAATTTGTAGCAATCGGTAGACTATTATTTAGTAATTATATTTTATTTCTTATACGACTTTTAAACTGACGCGAACAAATAGTTCCAATATCTTTGACTCGTTTATTGAGTTTATCCGTTGAAATGAAACCCAATTTTTTTAATAAGGCTTACCCTATATTATATGTTTGCTTAAATTATACGTATATTCTGATTTTTAAGTGTATTAAGGATCATATATGGAGGTCTCTGGTAAAGGTTAAGTAAATTGGGGGCTTATGTTTGTATCGCCACAGGACACTCCTTGAGTAGTACAAAAAAATATCATACATTTCAAAATATGGTCTTTAGGTATATACTTAAAATGGGGGTGGTCAAAATCATTGCATATTAAGACTTAATATTAGTATTATTTAATATTTAGTAAGTATTCATTATATTTTTATTTTATACATTTATTGAATTAAAAATGAATAGAATCTATTTTTCTAAATAATGTCATAAAAAAACATTGAAATTAATTGAACTAGTTTAATCAATTGTAAATTTAAATATTCTCAAATGTTTATAGTACACATAGACACATAGGTATTTACTTTTCCCTGTCGTAGTGAGTTTTTGCAGTCCTAAACTAGCTTTGAACATCCGTTTCAAATACAGAGTCGGAAAATTGATATTTATTTTTAATCACACCTAATAGAGAATAGAAATAATTACAATTGTATCGATTTATGCAAGATAAATTTAATTGATAATTATTTAGTTACCTTTAATAATTGAAATTATTTGTAAATCTTTTACTTTAAATTTAGTCTGATCTTTTTTAAAAGCCCTGCCTGTCCAAGAACAATTGATTCCAAGTTCATTGGTAAACATTTTTGACAACATACGTCGTAAATGCGATTTACCATAATTACCACCAATTGAGCAAAACAAAATTTTCTAACAAACAAGTTATATCAATAAATATTATTTATAATTTAAAAATAAGGTAAAAAATAAGTTTTAAGAAATACACCAATTTTTCTCTGTCATTATTATCAATTTGCAATAGCTTTTCAAACTCTAAAATGTCTTCTTTTTTTGAAAAAGGAAATTTTTCTAAAAACATTTTATCTTCAAATTCATTAGACATTCCTAATGTTGGTTCTTAGTTAACTTTTTAATATCATCCAGCATCCTTTAAATTATTCATCATATTCCAGAGTCTCTGATTCATCAAGCGATTTGCTAAACTCTCCATAAATATTTTGTAAAATTGTTGTATTTCCTTCTATAACAACTATAGTATAATACATTTTATGAAATTAAAAGGCATTTTAATATCCTACACCTACTGTTGGCACCAAAAAAGTAATATCAGCGTTTTTCAATATCCATTTATATTTTGTAGGTATTAAATTTAATGTCAAATGTGTGAATTATATACTAAATACTCTTCATAAAAAAATAAAATTAATACATTCTTATATGAATAACCTTTTTTTTTGTGATAACAGAGCTGCCATCTACAGTTGGTTTTTTTTATACAATTTTGTATATTAATATTTCTCTCTTTAATAATTACTTGTACTTTTTACGATCATAGTGATCTTAAGCTTCTACGTGAGTCGTTGCATCACGGCTAAGCCCCCCCCCCCCCAAATGACCATAGCCCTCACAAACATTTCCTACATTTTGTTTTAAGCTTATTCAATATTATCAAAGTAAGGCTCTATTAGCCCTATTAGTAGGGTGACCAGACGTCCTCTTTTACGATGATTTGTCCTCTTTTTATGAGTGTCCTCGTTTTAAATAAAAAGTCAAAATGTCCTCTTTTTTACACGTAGTCTGTATTCAGTGGTAAAACGTATTTTAAAGATATTGTATTTCCAAAAAATAATTTATAGAAGTGGTGATAACATGAGTAATGCACACGATTATAGATAAAATTCTGATTATGGGTTGTTATGGCTGTAGTCATGAAGATACTATATTGTGGTGATGGATGATAAATCTATTGTGATAAGATTTAGAAGAACTTTTTTTGAATCTTTGATATTATTAGAACTAACAATGGAATAGGAATATGCTACAAAATATAAAAACATTTAAACCAATTGATTTTCCTAAGACAATGATAAAACCAAAACAAGCTAATAAATAAATATTTATCGATCAAGACTTTTAAAAAAAAAAAAAGCTAATAGTTAATACAATAATATCTATATAGTTATTATTGTTTTTAAAAATGCCCAAGAGAAAATGTGTTTTCAATGATCAACTGAAGGAATCATATAAATGTTTTTTTGATGGCCGTGACGTTAGTGAAGCTAAATGTATCATCTGTGATTGCTATGTTTCAGTTGCCAATAAAGATATGTTTTCCTTTAACAGATTTATATATTTTAAATTCATTAACATGCTTAGTATTTTTACATTTTTGACAGGGTCTTATGATTTAAAAGCTAATTTAGACACAACTAAACATAAGTCAAGAATAGCTAGTTCTGCGGTTTCATCATCAAACAATTTAGGTAATTTTGTTATTAACAAAAATACACCTGAAGTTTTGAATGTTAGTGCAGTGGAGGGTACACTCGCATTTTATACAGTTGTATATCACCATAGTTATCGATCAATGGATTGTACGCCTGCAATCTTACGTTGTATGTTTGATGACTCTAATACTGCTAAAAAATTAAGTTGTGCACGAACTAAAACTGAAGCAATTGTAAATAATGTAATGGCACCACATTCTCTGAAAGTTATGATTGAATGTTTAAAATGCATACCTTTTATTAGTATTGCTACAAATGCAAGTAATCATGGTAACACAAAAATGTTTCCAGTTCTTATTCAA
This sequence comes from Acyrthosiphon pisum, assembly GCF_005508785.2. Taxonomy (NCBI): domain Eukaryota; kingdom Metazoa; phylum Arthropoda; class Insecta; order Hemiptera; family Aphididae; genus Acyrthosiphon; species Acyrthosiphon pisum. The sequence continues at coordinate 23,761,969 of NC_042493.1, forward strand.
TACTATGATTATTTGAATGGTGGAATTAATGTTAAACTTATTGATCTCAAAAATACAAAAAATGAAACTTCAGATACTATTAGTGAATTATTGTTGGAATCACTGAATAAAAATAACATAAAAAGTAAATGTGTTGCATTTGTTGGAGATAACACTAACACAAATTTTGGAGGCATTAATCGTAAATCTGGTCAAAACATATTTTCAAAACTTAAATCTAGTGTTAATAAAAATTTGCTTGGTATTGGTTGTCCTGCTCATATTTTGCACAATATTTTGACAGTTGAAGATTGCATTTCGATATTAAGAAAGAATGGCAAAACAAAATCAAGAAATTCAAACTAGAGCAATGTTAACGGATTGGTTATAGTCTATCTAGAATTATTTTTGCATTATCTAACCCATCATTTAACGCTGCAGATGTGAAGTATAACTTTAAAGCTGGGTATTGCGACAGAATTCGTTTTACAACCGAATGTAAAGACAGCTATCTAGTCTGGGCTGGGTGAAGAAGCTTATGTGGTTTTATATTTAAGAACTGTTGAAACTCTTTATATTCACATAAATGTTTGGGGTTGTTGCTAATATAATTATAAACATCTCATGCTACATCTTCCACATATTTTGGCAATTTCATGCAAGCATATGAAGCACACAAGTGGAATGAATGGCAGATACACTTGAACACAAAAATATTTGGTGTCGTTTCTCAATTTTGTGGCTAAGGAATTATGTGCGTCCATCATGTTATTTCCCCCATCACTTGCATAACCAATCATATTTTTTTTATATGGTATATTATTCACATCAAAAAACTGTATAACGTGGTCATACAAGGCTTGTGATGTCGCACTATTCACCTCAATTAAAGTGACAAATCTATCCAATATAGTAAGTGGGGCTTTGACGATACGTATAACAACAGCCAAGTGCTTAATGGTTGATCTATCAGTGCTTTCGTCCAAAATTAATGAAAATTTATGGGTTCTTAGATTATTCATGAAATTACTATGACTTACGGATGCCAAGACGTTTGTTATGATAGACTTGCACTTATTGTCCCAGCATTTTAAATTTTGTGCAATGTTTGAATCCGGACAAATTTTTTTTATGAGCTTTGGTAAGTGGTTCATCATTGAGTATGGTAGATTATGTTCTGCTATGAATAATCCCAATTGCACTTCAGCATACTTGACCTATAATAATAAAATAGTAATATAATTTGTAGGCTATAAATCTCATATGAATCCAAAATCCAAATACTCAAAATAAGTCATATTCTTTTAAGTTACACAATTTATTTAATATAATTATCTGTAATATTTATTATAAATTATACTCTATTGACTATTCAGATTTCAGAATAAGATTCATTCAAAATAACGTATTATTTTGAAAAGAGTATAGGTACCTATATGAAATATAAAATACATTTTCAAACATACTTAATTTTCCAATTTGCTTTTCTGTGTGAACATTTGACCTATATTCTGGTTCTTAGCCTTTCCTACATTGTTTATGTTTTTTTCTATTGGCATGCTTTTCGATCTCTGATTTACCAGCTACTCCATCTACTAAGCATGCCTTACAGTGAAAAAAGGTATTCCCTGAAAAAAAAAAGATCAATACGTCGGCTTCGTGGCAAAACCTCCTAAGTCGAAAAAATTGATTTTTTTTTTCGTTGGATGCACTGTATTTTTGTGCTCATTTTGATACCGCGAAAACTAATTTATGATAAATATTTCATATGATAACATACAAAATATAAAACTCGTATCTCAATAGACAAAAGTAAAACCACGTAAGTCGACTTACGAGGTTTTGCTTTTGCCAGCTTTATCAAAATACAGAATAATAAAATATTCTGAATTTTTAATTCTCCCTAACCTAACCAGAGTCCAGAATATTGTTTTAATAACGTAACTTATTAAATGTGAAGTTTTTATTTAAAATATTCATGTACTTAGCATATTAATTATATTTAATAATACATTAGTATTCAGTCATGTCTTTACTGGGAGATGATGATATTTTAGATTTCTTAAATGAATTTGATGATACTATTAATGACTTAAGTGTTGAAGAAACAGGTGATCTGAATAACTGTGATTTGTTAAGTGTTTCTGATGTTCCTATTACTGAAGGTATTAATTGACAAGATCAATATAATATTAATATATTTTATAAACTAAAATATTCAGTGTTCTAATATTAATTGTATTATACTTAATTAAATAATATAGGATTAGAAACTAACCGCAGTGAAAATGTTTTGGTTGATAATAGTGATGAAATAGGTACTCTGAATAACTGTGGTTTGTTAAATTTATCTGATGGTCCTATTGCTGAAGGTAATTTACTAGATTAATAATATTAATATATTTTATAAGCTAAAATATTCATTGTTTTAATATTAATTGTATTATACTTAATTAAATAATATAGGATTAGAAACTAACCGCAGTGAAAATGTTTTGGTTGATAATAGTGATGAAATAGGTACTCTGAATAACTGTGGTTTGTTAAATTTATCTGATGGTCCTATTGCTGAAGGTAATTTACTAGATTAATAATATTAATATATTTTATAAGTTAAAATATTCATTGTTTTAATATTAATTGTATTATACTTAATTAAATAATATAGGATTAGAAACTGATTGTAGTGAAAATGTTTCGGATGGTAAAAATGCTGATGAAACAAGTAGGTACTCTGAATAACTTGTTAAGTTTATCTGATGTTCCCATTATTGAAGGTAATATATTTTTGTAAATTAAAATATTTAGTTTTCTAATTAGGTATTTATAATGTAATAAATTAAATACATAGGGTTAGAAACTGAAATTAGTGACAATAACCCTCACCCTGTCAAGGCAAAAAGAAAATTACATTTTCAAACTGGTGATGAATTAGACTGGATGAAAAACAAGAACAAACTTTTAAGAATGAAAGGAAAAGATTATAAGGGATTGAAGAAAAATAAAGACAATAAATTTGTATTATCTGAAAATAAATCTGCCAGAAAAATGGGGCCAAGGTGTGATTCCACATTCTGTAAAAAAAATGTAGTTAAGAGAAAATGTTTTACTATCAAAGACGATGATAGGGAACAATTATTTAAATCATTTTGGGATAATATGACATGGTGTGAACGTAAAACTTATGTGTCAGCTCTATGTCAGATACACCCTACTAAAGTTAATAAAACAGGAACTAATATTTCTAGACGGGCAGATACAATTTCATATTTTTAAACATTAATAATGAAAAATTACAAGTCTGTAAAAAAATGTTCCTACAAACACTTTGTTTGTATGAGTGGTCAGTCAGGAATTGGATTACTAAATCTTCATCTGGTACAGGAATACATATAAGTCCTGAAATTATAAAAAAGAAAAAGGAAGTTGGAAGATTATCTGGTGGAAAAGAGGAATTGATGAATTTTTTCAATAAATTGCCAATATTACCATCTCACTATTGTAGATCCAGTTCTAAAAAATTTTATCTAGAATCATTGTTTGAATCAAAGACTGCCTTGTATAATGCCTATAAATCTGAATTAGCCACGTACGTTACCCCGCCCCCCCCCCACCAATTAGA
>NC_042493.1:23765619-23766875 GCF_005508785.2 Acyrthosiphon pisum
AACAATTTAAAATGTTTTTAATGATTTAGTTGGCTAACTACTATCTAGGCTAGGTGGTATACATATAGAATGTACCTATTATATTATCTATGAGTATCTAAAGAAGGGTGGTACCTAGGAACAGGCTAAATTTGAAATAATTGACTAGGTATTTGTTTTGATGGATGCAACCGCATTGGATTACGATAAAAATTTGAAAAATGCCAAATGCAATCTAATATAATTTAATTTTAATAATATTAAAATGTATTATTATAACATTTTTCTCATCATTATATAGTATGTATATATGCAGTATATACATTTTTTTAATAAATATATGAGAAAAAAAATGTAAGATAAATAAAATACTTTGCTATCCTACCGTAGAAAGGTGAAAAGTGGAAAACCTCTTTCACGGCTACATCCATATATAATGGCTATATAGTATATTATAGAATATCCATAAAAGTATAATATATACAATATACCACTCATTACATCTTATTGACAATATATACACTGTACATATACACGGTACATATACACTGTATATACGACTATCCATATCTAATTATAAATATACATTTAGGTTAGGTATTAGAAATATTAACTCTAAAATATATGCGTACCTAGCACAGTAGTACCTACTATCTAGTACCTACCTATATATTTTATGCATGACAACAATTTTCAATCTTGAACGCTGAACATAAAATTAAAAAGTTTTAAATTATCAATTATAGATTTATAAATTATACATCATAAAATAATGTATAAAATATATTAATTGGGTGTATATTATAATATAGGATATTTTTTTTTTTTTTTTTTTTATTTGAGTTAAACAATCTATACAAATTATGTATAATAAGCTTAAGTGTTAACAAATTAAGATAACAGCCAGAAAAAATATGAAGGAGAAGCCACCCACTGGTGACACTCCAGGTCAGAGTCGTAAGGTTAAATTATAAAAGTAGGTCGCGGCACCACTTTCTTTTCAATCTTTTGGGAGGGTTGCCAGGCATTGGATTGGTTAAATTTTTAGCTAGGATGTTAGGGTGGTCGAAGAGAGAGTTGTGGTAACGAGAGTAAGACTTGGTAGCGGTTTCTAACACTGTGTTCATTTTTAGGTCTGAGTGTAAAGTTTGATTGGATACATAGAAAGGAGCCTTTGTTATTAAACGAAATAATTTATTTTGGGTTATTTGAATTTTATTTATATGTGACTTTTTTGCAGAGCCCCATATTTGGATGCCATACATCCAAATGGGTTT
>NC_042493.1:23769612-23772311 GCF_005508785.2 Acyrthosiphon pisum
TCAGAATCGTTTTTCGTATACAATGATATAATATCATGGATTCAAATTTAATTCCATCCATTACAGTAACCCACTTGTAACTACTGTACAGCAGAGCGACATCCACGACTTACCCGCCTTTTTTTCATATAAATTGAATGCTTTTTTTGCCTTTTTAACACTTTAAATGTTTTTTTTTTATTGATTATATTGCTTTCAAATTCGAACCCTAATAATAATTTATAACTAAAAAGTATTTATTAATTTTGTGAATAATTATTCATTTATAGGGCTAGGAAAATAAAGCACTAAAAACCTACAACAAAGGAATTAAAAAACTGCCAATAATGCTACAAAAAAAAGCATTTTAACCAAGAAAATGCAACTAAAAAACTTGAACATTTTTAAGTTTAGCTAAAAATATTTTTAATATCAAAAAATAATTTATTAAAAACATTTTTATATGTTCACACTAAGTTCTTCTTAGAACAACTAAGCACAATTTATAAAAATATTGAAAAAAATAAATTAAAAACTGTTTTATTAAATGACGATAAATGTCAACGTATTACGTAACCACTACTCCCCACTCGGTAATCACTTTGACAAAATCTAAGAATCTATTTTCAGAAATATTTTCTGATAAGGCGATAATATTTCACAACGAAATCACGAAATAAATATATATAATAATACAATTAAAATAAATTAATAAATAATTATTTAGATAAATATGTACGTAAATGTTCTAAAAATGTTAAATATGCATAGAATTAACAAAAACTTATTAAAAAGCTAATAAACTGACAAAATGTACCAAAAAAGCATTTATTTACGAATATCATAAGAAAATGCAAAAAAAGCAAAATCAAAATTGCATATTTGAACTCTGTGATGAATAAATCGAATTTTGTTTTTGATTAGCTATGTCCTGTAGTACTATGAAAGAAAATGCAAATGCTACAAAATCCTAGCCCTATTCATATACTTAGTACTTACTTTTAGTTGACAAATACTATTTTACAAGTATAACACAGTTAGTAGGTATTCTCTGAAGTCTGAACGGTGTATAGCCTTCGGTAAACAAATTAATAATATATACACAACTACACAAGTTACACATAGGTACGCAATTTTTTGATTGTTAACTTAACTTGCTCACTATTCAGTCGTTCAATGTTTTCAATTAAATAACGAATAACCATTAAGTATTTACGATAAAAATAACACAGTATAAACTATATAAACAAAACAATATTGGTTGATGGTCGGTCGTTGTTCACCTACAGGAATTTCGATATTTCTAATTACAAATCATGATTTCTTATAATAATATTATGGTGGGGTGCGTCGCATGGGTCAGGGAAAATTATTTTCATTACATGCTGATAAGATAATATGTAGAATTAATATTCGTGCCCCAGGATTGTGTATTTGTTTGTTATTATCTATTATTGTTAATTTAGTAATCGAATATAATATATTTTTATTAAAAGTGCACCATAACGAAGGGGCCTCTCACGAGTCACGACCCACGACAGCGGCCCCGGTGGATATCTCCTACTCTCCACCTGGGCCAGTCCGCCACTGCTATATGTTTATATGTCTAAATCTATTTATATATATATAAATAATATATATAATAATGATGAAGATAAGACATTTACTTTTGGAAGCTTACTTAAATAATATTATGCTTATGGCTTATGCCTTATGATTTGTCTTCAAAGTTTAAATTTTATAATAAAAATATAATTTTAGTTTCCATAATTTTATATATTTTAACTCCTTAAATAGTTTAAACTTTAAGCTATAGTTATCTATTGCTTGTGTTGGAGATGTGTAGTTCTTAAATTGATGACTGATGAAAATATTATATACCTATATAGGTATAGCTCCTTTGCACCTCGTACCACATAGGTGCAACTAGGGATAAAATTCTGGGGGGCTACAACCCACCAAACAAAACTATCAATTTAAAATAACCTAAAATAACCCATAGACGTCTTATATCTATATCAATAAGGAATATTTTTGGGGGCTAACCCTCCCTTTAGCCTCCTCCTCCTTAGTTGAGCTACTGCTCGTACCTACTTACATAGGTGGCATTTGAGCGTCATGGGGTGACATAATTTCCCCCGGGTATTATTCTAGGTGTACCTATATTATACAACATGCATATATCTATAAAGAAATGGACTGATAACAGAGAGAAACAGTGGTCCAGAGGCCAACAGTGTTAAAAAAAGATAGTATGAAACAGTGGCGTGGCGAACGGTAATTTCAGAGGCCTTGGCCTCTGAAATTTTTCTTAAATAGAGGGGTGGGTGGTAACCAGTGGGTCCCCTAGTAAATTTAATATGATATTCTCAATAGGTAGTCAATAACGATCTGAAATATAACTTGTTATATTACATTAATACATTTATTATTATGCATAAATACTTGGGATATCTGTAACTGGCCTCTGGAAAATTTTTAGTTCGCCACGCCACTGGTATGAAATTTACGGTAGGTAGAAAAAATTCCAGAAAAAAATTTAAATATACCTAAATATGAATAGGTACATGTATACATAATATCCTGTTATAAATTATAATTTATGATTATAAATTGTTTTATTTATTTGAGTCATTAGGCGGTTAATGATATATTATAGTACCTACAGTGCCAGTGGCGTAATTAGAGGTTAGGGGGGATTTGGGAGCCGTATCCTCTCC
>NC_042493.1:23772411-23781672 GCF_005508785.2 Acyrthosiphon pisum
TACCAAATACTACGATAATTTCTGATTGCTGGAAAGTATGTATTTTAAAAATAATTATGAATACAAAATGATTTCATTAGGTATTATTTTTAGGCATATGATTGTTTGAATGATGAAGGTTATAAGCACTTTAAAGTTAACCACAGCATTAACTTTAAAGATCCAGATACCAATCAGCGCACAAACACGATCGAAGGACTATGGCGACATGCGAAATATTCACTGCCCCAATATCATAAAAAAAAAACCTTTATAGCTGGATATCTTTCTAAATTCATGTTTTTAAAACAATGTAAGGCTTTAAAAATCGATCCATTCACCGAGTTTTTAAGAATTGCAGGTAGTCTTTACAACCCAATTACGGCCGCATACGTTGATAATGATGATAATGAGGGTAATGACGATAATGAGGATGAATTAAGTGAGAACGATACATATATTTAGATATTAAATTATATAATTTTTACCTATTAATAAACTAGTTTTATTATTAAAAGTAATTGTGTGTTGTAATATTTGTAAATCCAAAATTAAATGATTGTGCAACAACAACAACCTAGGCTTAAAAATAAGTAATAGGTACTCATTAATAATGTCATTAATATAATAAGTCACACGAATAAAAAAAAAAATCGCGAAAGACGTGACACGTAGCGTTGTACTCTTGCGTAAAAAAACGCAAAATTGCTTACTTCTAAGGGCCATAACTTTGAAACTAAGTGAGAGCGACAAATTCTGATTGCACCATCGTTCTTAACTCGATGAGTTACATAAGTTCCATAAAAAAAAAATCAAAAAGTATGCATGGGGTGTAAAGTGCACTTTAGCCTAAATTCTTATCACCAAATCACCTCCGACTACCGAAGTCACTATCATTACTGGTGTCTCCAAAATCGGTACCCACTCTTAGCGAGTCCAACGGGCGTTCGAGTTTCACTTAGAGCTAATATAATATATAATGTATAAACCGTGTTTAATTTATACCAACGACCAGGTACGACTTCTAGAATTGTCTTATTCTGTGCTGATAACGCGGATTGATTAGATTAATTATTATGGCGCGAAGTGTTATCACAGAATTATTGTAATCGTACAATTGAATTTTCGCAGCAGTAATTTTTATAAGGACCCTATCATTTGTGATTGTTGTTATAAATATTTAGTGTATTTTTGAAGCGAATTTTGATGTATTTTATACAATTTTATTAATTATGAAAAATGAGTGCTATAAGCAAATTAAAAAAATTCTTATATAGGTACTCCAAAGCGTCAAGAGCCAGAGCCCGAAACTAGTTCTTTATCCATTTATTGATGTTTAATATTGTTTACTGCTTACTTTAAATATGCTGGTGGTGATAACACAAAAAACTTTAAAAAAAAATCAAAAATTTTGGATTATTTTAAGAATAAAAGTGAAAAACCTAATGAAGCTGTAGCCCATTTGGATATAGCTCATGAAAATGCTCATAATCTTCAGGAGGTTAAAATTTTAAAATAATTATAAGTTAAATAATGTAATTTTTATAACATATTATTACCAAATAAAAATTGATTTAAAATTAAATTAAGTACCTATACCTATTGTAGTAAACCTTTCTGTATATGTGTGAGTGTGTGTATAACTATTATGACTATTTTTTTTTTTAATTGATCTAAAAAAGACATCGGCAACAACGGCCATTAGTCATAGACGTTAGTTACATTTTTTTTCTTTGTATCTTAAATATAATATTTTTAAATTAGATTGTACAATTTGTATTTTCTTAAAAAGGTCAGGATTTGGAATGTGGTGTCTGCATTTGGACTGAGGGCTGCGTCTAAGGAGGTTGAGATGTTCAGTTGATAAAGTTCCTCTGTGTATTGTCGGCATTCAGTGAGGATGTGGTGGACTGTTAGTTCGGTACCACAGGTTGTGCAGATGGGTTTTTCGTCCTTAGACATGAGGTAACCGTGAGTTAATCGAGTATGCCCTATACGAAGTCTGTTCATGATTACTCTTTCTCTTCTTTTCTTGAGGAAGTTGGGCCAACTGGATATGGAGTTTTTAATTTTTCTCAACTTGTTGTTTTGTTCGAGCCAGTGTGTTTGCCATTTGATTTTAGTCAGCTCTTTAATTTGGTTTTTTATGTCTGCGAATGAAGTAATATTTAATATGGGGGTATCTGTGGATTCTGCTGCTTTCTTAGCTTCTTGATCTGCCTTTTCGTTGCCATCTATGTCACTGTGCCCCGGAATCCATACTAGAGAAATTTTGATTTCTGATTTATATGCTAGGCTAATTTTTTGCTGTATAAGTTTTGCTATATCTGAAGTGTTGAAGGGGTTTTTGAGGCTCATGAGTGAGAGAGTGAGTCAGACAGGATTAGGTTGCTTTTATGGGGGTTTCATGGCCGTGGTTAAGTAATATGTGATCTACTGTTTTGAGAATTGCTATGGCTTCTGCCGTGTAAATAGAGCAGCTTTCAGGGAGTTTGTGTTTGATAGAGAAGACTTGGTTTATAATTGCGATTCCAACACCTTTTTCTGATTTAGAGGCATCGGTGTAGTAACAATTAGAATTTTTGTGTTCCTGGAGTATTTCATTAAAGTAGTTCTTGTAGACCATAGGTGGGGTGAGCTCTTTTTTGAATTTTGTTAATTCCAGGTTTATATCAATATTGTTGGACCATGGGGGGAAATCGAGGGGTTGAACTTTCGTTATCGCATTGAACTCTATACCATGATCTTTAGCGTACTCGGTAATTTCTGTAATGCATTTGTTTGCTGGATTATCAGAGTTTCTTGTGATGCTAGCAGCGTAGAGTAGTGATTTTTCTTTGTGTCTAAGCTCAGATGGGGGTTCGAGAGCTAAGTTTCGAATGCTTTCAATGGGACTAGATCGGAACGCTCCAATAGCTAGTCTTAAGCTGGTGTTTATAGAAGTATCTATTATTTTTTTTGTGGTGGGGTTTGGCTGATTGGTAGATTGTTGCACCGTAGTCAATTTTTGCTCTGATGAGATGTCTGTGGACTTTTATGGGCGTATCTTCGTCCCCTCCCCATGTGGTATGACTTATCATTTTCATGATGTTGAGACTTCTTGTCAATGATATTTTGAGATGTTTTAGATGTTGTAACCACTTGTAACATTTTTTTGTCGAAATATACTCCGAGTATTTTAATTACGTTTTCGTTCGGGATGAAGTTGTCATTTAACTGGATGTTGATGTGCTTTTGACCTCTTTTGTTGGAGAATATAATACATTGAGATTTTAGGCTAGAGATTTTGAAACCGGTCAGTGTTGACCATTTTGCGATGTTGTTTGATGTAAGAAGTGTAAGAATGTAAGAAGTGTTGTACTGTTTTGAGATTAGGGCTTTTACACCAGAAATTAAAGTCGTCTGCGAAAAGGTTGGATTTGACAGGAAATGTTATGGTGTTAGTTATGTCATTTATTGCTAAAAGAAAGAGGGTGACCGATAATGACGAACCTTGAGGAATTCCATTTTGCTGGGTGTAATTTTTTGATTGGGCATTTGTAAGTGAGAGTGAGAATTGTCTTGAGTTAAGAAATATTATGACTATTATTACAGTTATTAACAGTAATTTGTTGGTACCTAATGAATTAAACTATAATTATAATTAGAGAACAGATAAAATAAAAATTTTGGACCCCCCATAAAAAATTCCTGGGTACGCCACTGGTACCAGCCACATATATAAAAATAATAATAATAATAATAATACGTAGGTACCCGTCGATGTCTGATCACCCTCAGTGGCGCGTTTAAGGGAGGGCAACTGGGGCGAATGCCCGGGGCGCCAAATTTTAGGGGGCGAGAAATTTATTATAGTTTACCACTACATAAAATTGAAATCTTTCTATTTTGTCTGATATAATTATTATTCAAAATACAAAGTATAATAAAGATTATAAATTAAACATAGATCTAATTACTCATAACTCATAAGGTCTATAGTCTAATATGATTCTAAACGGTTTTCATACGGATCTATGAGGGGCACGGGATTGTGACAATCACAGATATAAATATCTATGATTTATATATTCATATATATATATAATTTATATTTATGACCTGTGGAGGCAATTACGTTTTATCAGTCAATACAGGTTAAAAATTGAAGTCAGAATCGTTGAGAAGAATAATTGCATATGACAGCCTTTTAAAAAATTATTCCTTTAATTAGAAACTTTAATTAGAAATAAATAATAATAAATAAAATAATTATACTTTTAATAACTATGTGTTAAGAATAGTGATCATAAAATTTGTTGCAACACTAAATTGTTATTTTTTTCGTTTAGTGTTATCAATCGGATTATGTTATCAGTTATGTCCCGTACCAAAGTGATTACATTAAGCGGCGACCACTGTACATATTATGGATTAGTAAGCAGGTGAGCATCATACGGCAACCACTGATAATGAATGAAAAGTGCATCGAAATCCCATCCCTAGTCATTACTATCAGGCATTACAACCATTCAAAAATATTTATTAAGGGGACTTACTCAAATGGAGGTTGATTCAATGCATTCGACCATTTAGAGAAAAATTAGACATAAAAAAATCAATGTACCTGCAGGCTGTCACAGATTGTAAAACTGAATTTATCAAAAACCCCTATTATGTTGAGTACTAAAGTTTTAATTTTTTTAAATCATTTACTAAAATTATGTTTTTAAAATCAATCGCCCTGGAAACAAGAAAGGTGATCCAGTGGTCACTGAAATAAAAGCTTTTATGTATGAAGCTAATAAAAAAGTAAGTTATAAACTGAGATTTTCACAAACCTGGAATAACCTTCTACTATGAAGGAATAAATCTTAGCTCTACACAAACCCCAATAAGCATTCAGACACTACACCCATACCCATTACACAATCATAGAATCAATATCAATAAAGAAAAATTTGAACACTTACAGCAATTTAAAAGTATCAATGGAAAATATATCACTCCTTTTATGATAATTTGTCCAAAGAATAAATGTTTCGTTACTTAAAGTTTAGTTATTGAATTTTTAATATGCCATAATAACTACTATGATACATTTTTATTTTTTTTTGTTATAGTTATTTAATTATTTGTCACTGAAAAATGAAGTTATTTTATTATCAATGTTATTACTAAAATATATAACTTTTAATTATTATTATTATTTAGTATTTTGTTACGAATTCTTTAAGTTAAAATCAATGATGATTACCTTTTTATAAATTATTTTTATTATTATTTAGTATTTCATTAGGTACTGTCCTACTGAAAAATACAAATATTTTATTCTTAAGTATCATAGTGTGCATATATTGATGTACCTATCTATGTGGTATACGCATCTAGCAGTTATATTACAAACGCAGTAAGCGGTACTGATAGAATAATAATAATTTAATAATTAGTTATTTTATAATATTATTATTGATTGTACATAATACAAATTATTTTGTTTTGTTAAATACATGTATATAAGAAGTATTGATTTTAAAATATATAAACATTATTTAATTTTTTTAAATTCAGCTTTTCGAATACTTATAAATAATTATGATTTTTAAAATACAAATATACGGTACATAACAATATACATGATTTTAAGAATTTTAATTTTAAGAAATTAGATAAGACATATTTAGAGATAAATCCAGAATTCCATCAAAAAAATTATGGTCCAACAGTGATAACATTTAAATCATGCTAACGCGGTAAACCACAGTCTTGATTCGTCAGACCGTGGTAGAACACATATTGTGATAGAGCGCATACTGCATCAGAGCCAAACTTAATTTATTTATTATGTAATATACAAACAACTATTTGAATTTATAAAATATATTTATTACGATACTAATATAAAATTCCCAGTGTTGGCAATGATAAATAAATTAGGTACAGAATAAACACAAAAATATTATATAAGTATTACTTGAGCCCCACTGACAACTTTCCGTTTAGTAGTTTTTGTTGCGGGAATTTGTTTTAAAGAATTAATTAATTGTGACTCAAATGAAACATTATCATGAACAGCTGTTGAATCATGCACCTGTTCATGCAATTCTAAAGAAAATTAATAAGAAGATTGCTGGTTGGAATGTTCTTTGGATGATTGTACTTCTGTTTGTTCCATATTATTACTGTTACTTTCTTTGTACTTTAACTTGGGACCGGTCCCGGGTATCCCATCTAGAAAGACTAAGTGGATAAAATCGTTTTCTTTCAATTACAAACTTATTTTATGGATGAATACCAGCTTTTCTGAAACCATTTTTTATAATATGTATATCCATACCTGCCCAAATTTCACAAATTAATTTAGATAGTTCAGCTTTGGGTAGTTTTTGCCCTTGATGATGCCTTGACCAATTGCATAGACGTTGATCCCAAGTAGACTTTACTGACTTAAACACGGTTAAGTCCATAGGTTGAAGAAAATGGCTGGAATGTGGAAGTAGCAATAAAATAGTTACAATTATTTTAACCATCATTTCCATTAAGCTTAAATCTACGTGGGACCAATGCCCGTCATAAATGAGAAGTATGGGGTTTTTTGGAGAAGGACTTTTTGTTTTTAGGAAAGATTTTTCAAAATAATTTTAAAATACTGCCTTTTCCATCCAACCATTACTTGTCGCTGCATATGTGGTTCCTGTAAAACTTGAATTATCTCCAATCCACTTATCCCAAACACTTTTTCCCTTAAATATAATTAAGGGAGGACCTTTTTGTCTAATACTATTACATGTCATCAAAACAGAGGTGTTCTCTATTCCAGAACTATGTGTGGTACGTATAGCTGCTACACCAATTTATCCAACAATTTTGGTTTTGGATGAGTCCAAGCAGAATGAGATTTCATCCAAATTTTAAATTCTATCTGGTCGGTCTTCAATCTTTAAGTCTACCATAGTTTTCCTTAATAGGTCAAAATAATTATAAATTATGAAAGGGTCGAGTGTTCGACCATTTGTGGTTTTTTAATACTCAAATTATGTCTTTTTAAAAATGAGAGCCACCAGTCCTCATTAGGAAATCCATTTTTAAAATGGGTTTTAATTTTATTGTCGTTTATATAATTGCCAACTAAAGTTAAAACATCTTTTCGGCTGAGACCAAATCCATACCTTTCCATTGTTTTTAACAGATCTGCCAACATTTTCTCCACTGAATAATCCAGTGCTGTAGGTTGTCCAAATGTTGTAGACTTTTGTCCACGAAATCCACTTACATGATTGTATAAAGTAGGACATGGTATGTTGTACATAAGTGAAGTTGCTTTTATTGTCAATAATTTTGAAGATATAACATTTTTCGCTAAAGTGAGGTCATCTTTTGTATATTGGTTTGCTCTAGTAGATTTCCTCAAATACTAAAGCACCATCTTACCTATTTTGGATAAAAAAATACTTATTAAACATTCTTTTTATAAAAAAATCAAAATAATTTCTATGCGGGGCAAGTGAAACACATCATTATGCACTTCCCCATAGTCATTGGTCTCACTTGCCCAATACTCTTTTTTGTGGGGAAAGTCAATAATTGATCAATTATATCAGAAAATTACAAAAAAGAGTAATTATTATCGTCACACAGGAAACTACAAATAAAATAACATACACTTACTAAGTTTAGGAGATCTAGTTTTTAACATTTTATTGAGAAAAAAAATTTTGAATGATAAACAAAAAAAAAAAATACGTTATGATAACGGACCAGATTTTGATTATGTGATAACATAGATTATATCAAAGAACAAACAAGAAACGACACTCTCGGGTGTGATAACATAGTGGAGGCTCAGCCTTGAAGGTACAAACGAATCACTGGAGGCCCCGCCTTGAAGTTAGTAACGTTTTTTTTTTTACAAAGAAACGTTATGTTTAGTGTAATATCAAGTAATAATATATCAGTAATATATTTTTACCTACAAAAAACGCAACACGATTGCGCTCCGTGAAATATATGTCTTGCCCTTATAAATATAGGTCGTTGCCCAATACACTTTTTAAAAATACAAAGTTGAAGTTAAAAGTTCGAGTTAACCAAGTTCGACTGTATTATACTATATATTTTAACAATTTTCCTTCCCAATTTTACAGGCTTAGGACTGACAACAAAATTAAATTGTTGGCTTGGTTAAAAATTGTTTCTTATACATTGTTTTTTACAATATGCCAAAATAACTCAATACAATTACGAAAACTACGAATTACATCTTTTTTTTTTAATAATAATATTATATGTCCACATTAATATACACAATTCATAAATTTTTTAAAAATTATAATATGTCAAAATATGTATCAAAAAACTCAAAAATATTACAAAAACTACGAGTTACAATTTTTTTTTTTTTTTTTTAAATAATATAATAATAATAAAAAAACTAAATGGAATAACGAATTACAATTTTATGGCACAAAATTGTGGTCCCATTACTTTCAAATATTCTAGTATAGATATTTAATTTTATTCTAATTTTGTCCAAGTGTGCAATATAAATTTCAATTTGTTTTCTTGTTCTTATCGAGGTTTGTTTATTCGGTTTTCTTTAATACTTTTAATTTTTAAATAGGTTTCACTTAGGATGTCTAACATTATGTTAATAACTTCATGAATAGAAGGATGTGAAGTGTAAAACTGTGAGTTATAATGTCGGTGGAATGATTCTGGCCCATTGGTCGTTCTAGGTTCCTCTGAAGGTTTACCAGCCCATAAAATTGGTGGAAAAACCCCATCAGGGCTTACATAATTGTCAAATATGTAATCCGTAAAATCGAAGTCATTGGTAGGAGCATTTGCAATTAAACACGAAAAGGCATCGCCGACTAAATTTTCGGGTAAAAAACCAAGAGCGAAAAAACATTTTAACCAAAGACTTTGAATTGTATTCTTTTAATAAGTTGTTGTTGCTTTGAATTTTTCTAAACCAACTTTGGTCTAAATGGAATCTACAAGCCATAATTTTGCTATTTGGAAAGACTTCTTTAATATCATTGTGTGCGCTTTTTTCAAAATCAAAATGAAAATTACAATTAACTAATGATACTATTAAATTTATGCCTGTCAACTTTAAACATAATTTTGCAATCGTGCTCCACATATCCACATAAACGTCAGTCGATTTTGACGTCAAAAAACAATATACTAAAGGAATATAAAAACCATTTTGTAACGTATGTATTGTATAAAGTTGATCGTAGTATTTTGGTGAATGCGAAAATGTGCATCAGCAAAAATATGAGTTGAACGACTTAA
>NC_042493.1:23781722-23798105 GCF_005508785.2 Acyrthosiphon pisum
CAGATGATTAAAGTAAATAGGTAAGTTAATAAGATAAAGTGGAGGCAAAGAGTCACACTTGATTGTCCCAACTAAGTTTGGAATGTAAATGGGATTTGGCGTCTACGTTGTATGTTTGAAATTTAATAACATGAGATAAATGGTCAGATACATCAAGTGAATCAATTTATTAACTGAGAGTCAATATTATTTTGTGGATGGACAAAGAAGGGATATTTATTATGGCGATTACACCAAATGTTGATAGCTGAAAGAGAAAAAAAAACACAGTTCATTGTAAATACATTTATTCGCTATGCTCAGAATTTAAAATAATTGAATAAATACATTCCTTAGATTATAAACACATATTAATTTGATCAACATTTAATTTAATTAATCGTAAAATACAATTAAAATGTTATAATAAAGCTTCTCTGTTTGAACGACGTACAACTAAATTCTTTTAACTTTTTTTCTAAATTTCAATGGAAACGTATAATAGACAGCATGTTATGCTTTAGCAAAATTAAATTTAGCATTATCTTTTAAGACTATCACAGATTTAAATTTAGATATAACCTGTTTTGACGATTAATATTAAATTTCAAGAAACTATCAAACTTGTGGTATTTTACCATTTACCCTTAGTATAGTGAAGATTATGTGTAAAAAAATCAAGATTATTTACCCACTAGTTGAAGAAGCATAATTATTATAATCATAATGTAGTCAAGTTTCACCCCTGTCACTCGTCATAGTACAACAATATTTTAATTTAAACAATTTTTTGTTTAGCCCTAAAAAGAAAATACTATGAGAATATGTTATCTAATATCAACAAAAAAAAGGATTGTAAGTATTCTTATGCAAAATAATTACTTATAATATTATGACTGTGTGCAGTGGGTGACTCTCCTACTGTTATAAATATTTACGTAAAAGATATATTTTTTTAAATATTGATTTTATTATTGAATAAAATTTTTTTATGCAATATCGATTTTATATTAAATACAGATTTTTTATAGACTATACAATTAGTATTCTTGGCTTTTTGTATTGAAATACAAATTATGAAAAAATCTATACTTTATAAAAAAAATCGATATTGAAGGAAAAAAACTTACATTTGATAAAAAATTCGAATAACATACATTTTTAACTTTAAACAATATTTTTTAACATGAAAACGAAAAAGACCAATTTTTAGTTATATTATAGCACTTATTTAGAAAAAAAAAATAAAAATTTGAACTTTATGTCTTTCAAAAAAACTTCCAGTACGTTTTTTTTACAGTTTCTTGCCCTTATAAATATAGGTCGTTGCCCAATACACTTTTTAAAAATACAAAGTTGAAGTTAAAAGTTCGAGTTAACCAAGTTCGACTGTATTATACTATATATTTTAACAATTTTCCTTCCCAATTTTACAGGCTTAGGACTGACAACAAAATTAAATTGTTGGCTTGGTTAAAAATTGTTTCTTATACATTGTTTTTTACAATATGTCCAAAATAACTCAATACAATTACGAAAACTACGAATTACATCTTTTTTTTTTTAATAATAATATTATATGTCCACATTAATATACACAATTCATACATTTTTTAAAAATTATAATATGTCCAAATATGTATCAAAAAACTCAAAAATATTACAAAAACTACGAGTTACAATTTTTTTTTTTTTTTTTAAATAATATAATAATAATAAAAAAACTAAATGGAATAACGAATTACAATTTTATGGCACAAAATTGTGGTCCCATTACTTTCAAATATTCTAGTATAGATATTTCATTTTGTTCTAATTTTGTCCAAGTGTGCAATATAAATTTCAATTTGTTTTCTTGTTCTTTTCGAGGTTTGTTTATTCGGTTTTCTTTAATACTTTTAATTTTTAAATAGGTTTCACTTTGGATGTCTAACATTATGTTAATAACTTCATGAATAGAAGGATGTGAAGTGTAAAACTGTGAGTTATAATGTCGGTGGAATGATTCTGGCCCATTGATCGTTCTAGGTTCCTCTGAAGGTTCACCAGCCCATAAAATTGGTGGAAAAACCCCATCAGGGCTTACATAATTGTCAAATATATAATCCGTAAAATCGAAGTCATTGGTAGGAGCATTTGCAATTAAACACGAAAAGGCATCGCCGACTAAATTTTCGGGTAAAAAACCAAGAGCGAAAAAACATTTTAACCAAAGACCTAGCTACTTCTGACTTTGAATTGTATTCTTTTAATAAGTTGTTGTTGCTTTGAATTTTTCTAAACCAACTTTGGCCTAAATGGAATCTACAGGCCATAATTTTGCTATTTGGAAAGACTTCTTTAATATCATTGTGTGCGCTTTTTTCAAAATCAAAATGAAAATTACAATTAACTAATGATACTATTAAATTTATGCCTGTCAACTTTAAACATAATTTTGCAATCGTGCTCCACATATCCACATAAACGTCAGTCGATTTTGACGTCAAAAAACAATATACTAAAGGAATATAAAAACCATTTTGTAACGTATGTATTGTATAAAGTTGATCGTAGTATTTTGGTGAATGCGAAAATGTGCCATCAGCAAAAATATGAGTTGAACGACTTAATTAATCGAGATTAGTTGGGCAAGTGAATACAACTATATTTGAAATTTCTTCCATGTAGCAAAAATGTTCCTGTGTATTAGTTTTAAGAGTATCACGTAAGTTAAATAATTGAAATTTGGATTCTTCCAGTGATTTTGGAATTGTTGGCAAAATTTTTTTTACGGAAGTCGTACATACTTTTCCTCCATAACTTAATATCGGAATGAACAGTATGTAAATCATTTTCAGTGCTACGTAATTCTTGTCAAATTATTTTATTTGGTCTCGTAAATAAGTCGTTTTCACATTTTCTTTTGATTCGGGAATTTACTATTTGTCTACTAACGATATTTTTTGGAATAATGTTATGCTTGTGTTCATCATGCACGCTAAGCACTTTCGTCACATCATTGTCAACATAAATACTTGATTGACAATTTTTGTTAGTACATCGATATCGAATACTGCCTAAATTTTTAAGTACTTTATATTCCCTATATTTATGACCATCATCTAATAATATACATGTCTTACCTTTTTCAGTCTCAAACTTTTTTAGAATAGATAGATCCATTTGTAACACTTGTTAGTTTCACGATGGCACACTTTACGAAACAAAAATATCAACACGTTTCACAACAACCAACAGTCAACTGCAGCTAAAATGTAAAATCCGGCTACAGTCTATAACAGTACCTATCATTTTTACGCATACCTATCTGATATATTATATACAGATAAGATAAATTAACAATAAAATATTATCTCGGTTATTACTTATTATTTATGTCTTATATGATATCGATCTTGAATTGTATGTCTTTACTCTACATAGACATTGGGAAAATACGTTTTAAAAAAAAATAATGTCATAATAATGTTTATAATGTCATGTCGAACTTGGTTAACTCGAACTTTAAGTTTACCACTTCGACTGTATTTTTAAAAAGTGTATTGGGCAACGACCTATATTTATAAAGGCAAGACATATATTTCACGGAGCGCAATCGTGTTGCGTTTTTTGTAGGTAAAAAGGTAAAACGGGTGCAATCGTGTTACGTTTTTTGCATGTAAAAAGGTAGGACGGGCGCAATCGTGTTACAGCCGATAATTTATTCAAAGGTATATTGGCTGACAACAAAGTCTTACATAGATCACTGAACCTAGACTTTTTGTAGTGTCCGTTATAAATTGTTGTTGTAAGTATTTTACTTGTAAAATTTTCAACGCCACTTGGCTGCCCGCTTATGTCTTTCCGTTGTTCGTTTTCGATGTTGGGTGACAATAAACCTTTTATCCACGTTCATTGTCATTTGACAAAAATTACAGAGCAATACATTTTAGTCTGCAAAAAATTAACCCAAATTCTAGAATATATTTTTTAACTAAGACGCTCGTTATTTGCTTAGTCATTTTTGTTACGAAACGAAATTAAATTCTAAATGTAATGGGATTTACAACAAAAATAAAAATAAAATATTACGATCGCATATACGAGACCGCAAGACACGAGACTGAAATGTGGATAATATAGAATAGAGTAATGACAAGACTTATAGGAAACTATTTAAAAAAAAGCCAGAATGTACTCTTCAAATATCTTATCTTTATTTGACGTTTATCGATAATAATTAGTTTTGACACAGAAAACTAGTATTAACTTATTATAAGAAATATTATACGTCGTACCTAAAGTATAACATTTATATGCATATAAAAAATGCGTGTTTTAATAAAAATCTCAATGTATGCAAAAATACGCAATTTTGCTTTGGTGTTTTAAATTCGTTCACAACTTGAAACAAATGTCTGTCTTGCTTATTAATTTATTGGACTATTTAATAAATATATGGAAATTCAATAAATCCCGAGGAATAATTAATATTTAATTAGTCTTAAATTAAGCTAAAATGTATTCTTCTTTTGGAATACCTAGTTATCAATTTATTTCTGATTTGGTTGAGTAAAGGTTTCACTTTAAAAATCATAAGATTCTGGTGTATCCATGGTGTTGTTATTGAAATTCATAAATGGTTTAATCTCTTTAAATTGTTGATTGTTATTACATTGTATACACTTGGATGACACCATTGAAGTCAAATTTAAAATTGACATTTTTAACAATATGCTTACCCTTTATCTTATATTTTTAATTTGTCTATCTCACAGGGAGTATTCCCCCTCTTGTTTCATAAAATGTGTTATGGTACCTATATTCAAATCTGGTGACTCCTTGGATTGCAGTAATTTTCGCCCAATAGCACTATCATTATCTATATCTAAAATATTGGAGAAGTGTATTAAAAGTAGGATACTGATATTTGTGAATAAAAATGAGTTATTCTCAAAATAGGTACCAGTTCGGATTCTTACCTGACAGATCAACCAATGATGCTCTATTTCTGTTCAACAAAGTCTTACATGACAATTTAGATTCCAATAATAAAGTTTTAGGTATATTTCTTGATATAAAAAAGGCGTTTGATAGTGTTAATCATGCTATACTTCTAAAAAAGTTATACCAAGCTGGCTTTAGAGGAAATATTTAGTCTAATGCAATCATACTTATCAAATAGGACACAATTAGTAAAAATAAACAATACATACAGTAATCAATTACACATTTCGCATGGTGTTCCTCAAGGTACCGTTCTAGGTCCCATTTTATTTGTTATTTATATTAATGGCTTATTAAATTTGAATGCTAGTTCTAAAATTATTAGTTATGCTGATGATACTGTAATTCTTGTAACAGATAAAAACACTGACTTATTAGTTATTATACTCCAATGCTAACAGAATTATAAACAACGTTAAAGAATGGTTTGATAACAATCTATTAGAGTTAAACCTTAATAAATCTAAATATATATTTTTTATAGTACTTCCGAACTTAACTTATCCAATAAAATAACCGTTCACTCAGTGCAATGTAATAGTAACTGTAATAACTGTATAATATCGGAACAGGTTAACGTTATAAAATACTTAGGTATAACCAGTCTTGTAAAGTATTCGAATCAAAGTATTTGAATACTTTTTTTGTATTCGATATTTTTTAAAAAGTATTCAAATACGTATTCTGAATACTTTTATTTTTATTTTTTATTCATTAAAAAAAATACTTTTTTCCAATCCAGAAAAATAAATTTTTAATTTGTGACAAGACATAATCATGAACATTTTATTCTTTGAACGAAGTATAATATTGGCCCGTGATATGATTATTTTTATAAACACCAATGTGCTGTATCCCGTATGACCCGTATCGGCCGTATCATATGTGGTCAAAATTTATAAATAACTTATGATTACGATGTATTTTTAATTATTAATTAATAAATGTTAAAAATTACCAACCTTTCAAAAACTGACAAAAACTAGTTGAGAAAAAAAGTATTCTAATAGTATTCGAATACTTTTTAAAGTATTTGAATATGTATTCTGAATATATTTTTTAAGAACTATTCGAAGAAGTATTCTGAACACCTTAATTCTCAGTTATTTGAATATGTATTCTGAATACAAAATAAAAGTATTCTTTACAAGACTGGGCATAACCATAAAATGGGGCGACTTTTATAATGACACGTGACTTTGATAATCATATTTATTTTGATTAAACGGTTAATAGTGGCTACACTGTATGATATAAATAAGTTTTTATAATTTGTGATTAAATACCATAGACTTTTTACTCATAGACCGGCCCTCGATGTCTAGAATGTTTGCAGTTATTATAGATACGACAACTGATATTTCCAAAATGGAACAGTTAATTCATTTGTAAATGATGAAGGAATTTTAGAAGAAAGACTTATCGCACTAGAAATAGCAACGGATGCAACAGGCCATGACATGTTTCAACTATATTCTAAGATTTGCGAAAAACATGGATTGGATTAAAAAAGTAATTTATATGACCAGGCATATGATGGAGCTGCATCCATGCAAGGGCAATATTCTGGATTAAGAACACTTATACAACAACAATGTTCCCGTGCTAGATATATTTGGTGTTGCACTCATGTTATAAACTTGGTTACATGTGTGATTCATGTTTGGATACTCGTAATTTTTTGGGGGAAATTCAAGCATTGATTGAGTATTTTGGAGCCAGAAAACGCACAGCTTGTTTTATTAACCACCAGAAACTGCTGTATCCTGGTCAAGTATGCCGAAGATTGAAATATCTATCTTCTACACGTTGGACGTCACACGATAGAGCTATAGACGTATATATGAAAAATAAACTGCTATTATTGAAAATTTGGAGGAGTTAACATTATCAAATGATCGTAATACTTCTCATCGCAGGCTATCAGTCAGCTTAAAAATGTAACTTCCTACAAATTATTTTAATGATGATATTCATGAAAAAGATATTTAAAATTACAACTCCAGTTTCAGTATACATGCAGTCTCCTAAATTAGATTTCATTGATGCAATGAATTTAGTCGATTCAGCTCAAAAACGACTTGAGGAATTACGAAATGATCGTAAATACAATGAATTAACTGACGAAATAAAACAGTTTGTAATACATGAAAAGCTCGAGGAACAGGATTTTAAAGTTGTCAGAATTAGGAGAAAGAAAAGAATGGATGGAGAGAATTTGCATGATGAAATTAATGAAGTTGCCAACACACCATCTTTATTATTTAAATTTCAAGTTTACTTTTTTGTGTTAGACACAGTCAGTACTGTTTTGAATTCTAGATACTCTCAAGCACGAGAAGTATTAAAGGATTTGAGTCTTTTATCTGTAGAAACAATTAAGTCATTTAGTTCAACACAGGATTTTCCTTGTGATAGTTTTGAAGCTCTACAATGTTGAATTCCAGAATTAAATATAGAATCTCTTCGAACTTTCAGTTCAGCATTCTGTAATGCTTATTCTTCATTAACAGCTGGTTTGAATTTTGGAGATACGTTACATGATGCTCAGGAGTCCGACGATGATTGGTTATCAACCTCTTTAACAATAACAATAGGTTCAAGTTTTATATTGCTCGGTATAAAATATTTTTGTTATTCCATAATTCGGTTAGTAACTTCCTGAAGAGGATATTTAGCACTTTTCACTGATTTTTTTATGTACTGCAGATAATTCTCATATTTAAAGCAACTGAAATTATTGAGACAGTCGTGAACTTTAACATACATTGGAATATGTAATAAACTATGCACGTTGTAAGTCACAAAGTGAGCACCATACAAGGATGAGTACTGAGATACAAACTCATTCAGTAAGCTTTGTGCTAAGTTATTCAAAGTTTGGCAGATATCAGGGGTTATAAGAATTCTTATTGCACAAACTAAAAGTCTAAAGTGAGAATACATTTGTTTATTTAAATTTCCCTTTAAAACTATTAACCCAGAATGTATAACAAACATTCTCAATTCAGTGGCTTTATAATACTCTATTTCGTCTAACCCTCTATGTAAACGACTGAATTCAGATGGTACATACTGTCGTAGATTTAACAAATTATTAGTTATCCTAACTTTGTTTTCCTCAATTAATCTCAAGTCTTTCTTCCCTTTAACCCAAAACTCTATTAAACGTTTTGTAACACCCAAACAAACGTTATGCATATAGTCTAAACATACATCATTTATCATATCGATTGGTAATAACTCAAGAGGACTACTACCTTTATGATACTCTTCTTGAGTTTTAGATCTAAATGATGTATCTGTTCTCAAAGGTGATTCTATTTCTAAAAATGCCATTCTATTATTGATAAAAAATCCTTCCTGAGTGCATGAAGTGCACCCAAAATATGCATTAAAAGATTTTACATTTAGTAAAAAACTTTTTGCTGGGGAATCGCAAACTACATGGCCCACTTTAAACTGATAAATATTTCCATCAACGTTTAACCCACTGTTTAATAATGTTAAAAGATCAGATAAAAAAGGATTTACAAATTCATGAATTGATTTTGGTTTTGTATTTCCATGAAATATTCCTATTGGGAGTACATATTCTGATAACAATTTGCAATTAGTAAATTCAATTAAAATCGGCCAAAGTTGACTTTTTGAACTTTTGGATAATGGAAGACCATGTATATTAATTCCTATCTTTAAAATTTTATTTGGGGTATAGATTAATGCATGGTACTTTTTCAATATAGGTAATATCATATTTTCCAGACCCAAATGAATGTATGACCCTAGACTAATATTAGAAATTACATGTGTAGTAGGAGTTTTCATAAGTGATTGAATGTCTCTGGGTACATTGATACCATCAGATTTAATAATACGTAGTATGCAATTTGCACTGTTATGTGATACTTTAAACTTCAATACCCAAGACCGAAGTTCATCTTCGATATTAAATGATTCAATTGTATTAGAAGAATAATCATCAGAATCATTGCCATCATTTACATTGCAATTGATATTATATACATCATGTATATTAAACATATTAGTACATACTTCATCATCAAACAATCTTGCAGATAAAGAACTACTACTTTTTTCAGGGACAGGCGGTTCAAAACTTTGATTAAATTCTACAATTTTACTAATACCAATCCCAGTAGTATTAGGTGTATGCAGATTGGAGTTATATGATTGAAGATTTCTGTTATTAAGATATTTAGACTTCTGTTTCTC
The DNA here is from genome assembly GCF_005508785.2 of Acyrthosiphon pisum. Classification (NCBI taxonomy): domain Eukaryota; kingdom Metazoa; phylum Arthropoda; class Insecta; order Hemiptera; family Aphididae; genus Acyrthosiphon; species Acyrthosiphon pisum. The sequence goes on from NC_042493.1 coordinate 23,790,927, forward strand.
CATATTCAACATTTTTCTAAAGTACCTAGTTGTCACTTCTCCAATATATTTTTTTTTCCTACTGATATTCTATAAAAATAAACAATAACAACTCACTATAATATATAAATATAATTTACTAATCTTAAGTAAAAAATTAGAAACTTAATGTACAATCTAAACAAAGAAAAAATAAAGTGTCTTTTAAAGTAAAAGAAAATGTCTTAGTAAATTAACTTATTTTACAGTAAAAAAATTTAAAAAATGTAATAATGTGATATAAATGGTTAATTTTGTTTTTCTCTTTGAAGTCGTGTGTTAGCGTGCCTTAACCATTCAGCAATTTCTCTCTCTATGTCAGTATTTGTAATAGAATTTTCGGAATTTTCTTCACAACATCTGTATCACAAAATAACAAGTGAGATAAATTAACTATTATGTCACCAAATAAATTGTAAAATTACTTGTTAATATTTTTATCAACTCAGTATCTCCCATTTTGGTAATAATATTCTTCCCCCGACCAGTCATAGTACATTTGCCAGCGTATTCGTTGTTGAACAATTTAGTCAATGATCTTGTTAAATGTTCTTTACCATCTCTACCACCAATTGATCGAATAAAACTTTTCTGTAGGAATAATAAAGAAATTAACGTTAGCAATTTGCATGCATTATATGTGAAAATATTTGAAAACAAATATGATAAAAATTTACCAATTTTGAAGCAAAGCCATTTTCATTTAATATACAAGTTTCAACTAATAAAAATCCTTCAGCGTGAATAATTGGAAATCTGGATTTAAACAATTCGTCAAATAAAACAGACTAGTTTTTGTGGTTTTTCAATAAAATATTTTCAATGATTGTGATTGTGATTTTTATTAAAATTCTATCAAGCATCAATTTCAGTGTTGGATCAATTTTATCTACACAGTGATTTATAAAAATTAATTTTTCAATTCTTTAATATTATAGTGATAAGTTTATTACCATTATCTTGTTGCAGAAAAGTCTGGTTGTATGTGTCTGTCGAATTTGTTGGCTAAAGCATTAATGTGAATTAGGGAAGATTTAATAATTAAGTACAAGTTATAAATATAATATTAAAATGATTTTCCTTTGTTTAAATTGATTCATACAGATATAAAACATTATACTGGTAGCTTGTAATGAAATTATTTTACAATTTAACACATACATACCTTTAGCGAAATGTCTGATGTAGAACACACATTTTTATTCAAACTAGTCATTATTGACATCAACTCGGTTAAATCTTGATTAAACTCTACTCCAACTGCTGGTGAAAAACTAGGAGAAGCAATAGTGCCTATCTGTACAGCTTCAACAGGTGCAGATAAAGTTTGGGTTTAAGGTGAAGCCATTACATTATAAAAGTCATTATCTAAACACAATTATTTGATTTAAAACAATGACATTTATACATAAAAGAAATTTAAAAATAAAAAAATACCATCATATTCATTCCTTTCATCAGATATATAAAATAATGATTTAGAAGATGTACTTTGAACACATTTCATTTTTTTTCTCGGAGCTTCTTGTTCACTTTCACTTGTTGAAAATTCAATTTCAACTTGTTTGTGCCAAGCCTGTTTAAAATTTACTATAACAGAAGAAATTAAATATTAGAATTTTGTTATTAAGGTTAACACAAATTTATTACCATAAGTGTTATCATCTATAACTTTTATTTTGAACGATTGCCATGTTTCTTCTACATCATCAGCGTTTATTAACTCTAAACTAGTGATTTTAAAAGGTGGCCATCGGAAGTATTTAACCGATGAAATATTGGATAGGGTTAAATCTTCCAGATCAAAGTCTAGGTTGAGCCAGTTAATAGGACAATACTAAAATCTTTGGTTTGGGTAAAAATAACAATTACCCAACGTTTAAATGATCGACCCTAAGTAAAGAAACAAAAAAGTTAATTTTCTATTTTTCTATTGTGCTACATTACTATCAAATTATTATATGAAAGTTTCTCTCATAAGTGCACATAGGGGGGTGCTTAGCAACCCCAGGCTTCAGATTAGCATCCCCATGCTCATGTCATAACATATTAAAATTTAATTATTTTTAAACATTTTAAATACATAATACATTATGTACAGTATAGTTGCTTAATAGTATATATAAACAAAGAGAATAGCAATTATATTTATTTAACAACATTTATACAATTTTGAAATTCTTATTAATTTGTCTAAACAAGTATTTAAGTATAATTAATTAAAGTTTTGATTTATTTTATTTGAATAAAAATTAAAAATGATTGCAATGCAGTACATATTATTAGGGGGGTGTAAGGACTTGGACCATATTGATAACATTATATTTTTGGACTTGGCTCTTCTTGCTAGGATTTTCTGTGACTTAGATCTAATTGATAATTATTATCATCATTATAATATAATATTTTCATTGTTTTATAAAGAAAACTAAAGTTGTAACTTGTTAGTTAAATAGCATATTATTAATTAATTTGAATGTTATGAATAATGATGTCATGCACAACCTAAAAACACAGTTTTAGAATATAATATTATAAATAGTAAATAATAAAACAGCTCGTGTAAAAAACCCTATCATAGTACATTTCAAAAATTTTAAAAATTTGTAGAATGGAAAAAATACACAATTTTTCTATCGCAAAAAAAAATTACGATGGGGATTTATTTCACATTTCATAGTTGTTTGGTTGCAGGCAAAAAAAGATAATTTAGGTGTAGGTATATTACTACTTTAAATTATAAGACAGATTTCAACGAAACAGAGTTCAAGACAATTAGTTTAAACAAAAATAAAATAAAAGTTAATAGCAAGCAAATTAATAATTAATATTATAGTAACATCATCCCACGAGTAAGATCAACATTGAAACCTATTAACACCTTAAAATTTCAAAATATCCAAACATATTTCCTACAATGGATTTTTGCTTTTATTTAAATACTGTTTTTTTTTAAAATTATTTATTGGTTGAGGAGGTCCCTGGGCCAATTTCGCTTTAGAATGACGTGGAGGGTTATCGGGGAGAGTGACGGACGAGAGATTGGAAATGAGTGGATTAGGGTGGTTAACTGTGTTATTGTGAAATAATATATAGTAGAGGGAGGCCAGGGTGCTTATGTAAGGGATTTTAAGGTCAGAGGGGAGTGTGAGGTTGCTGACGTACCAGGGTGCGTTTGTGAGGAGACGAAGACAAATTGATTGGAAGGATTGGAATTTTTGGAGGTGCCCCATAGCTGTATTCCGTCATTGAAGGGCGGAGAATTTGTTTAAAGATTAGGAGTTTTGTGTTGAGAGGGAGAAGGTGTTTCATTTTGTGGAGTTTAAAGTTAAGTGATTTCCTTTTTGTTTTTATGTGAACTGCCCAAGTGAGTTTGCTGTCGAGATGGACTCCGAGGTAACGGGTGGCTTGTGCTTTGGGAATCGTGACGTTATTGAAGATCATGGGTGGACTATGGTCAGGACGTAGAGTAAAGATATAAATACTGTTTAATTAAATATTGTTTATTGGTCTAATAAGACCTTTTATAGGGTTAATAGATTTTTATATTTAACTGGAATACAATGTAACTTTACTATTACGTTAATTCCTACAAATTTTGAATTATTCAATATAATATTATAATTTTTACGTATATTTCAATTTACAACAGTCAATGTTATAATATAATATTTAAAAAAATCAAAATTAACATAGAGATCAATAGGGTCCAAGTCATTGTGTGATTGAGCAAACAATCCAAGTCCAAAATGTTTCTTTTATATCGTAAAATAAACAATTATAGGCAAGTTATAATTAAAAGAAAAAATATTTATCTTATTGAGAATATTATAGCCTATAATTTAAAACAAACCTCGTTGGTATAATCATTAAATTGAATCTACAGCAGCCATTTAAGTAAAATAAAAATAGTTGAAAAACGGTTTTTAGGCTCTCCTGAAAAGTTATAATTATTGACTTAGACCCTTCTGCCTCTCAGGTACAGGTTTAACAGTAAGTACCATATGTATCTTTTATCTATGGTAAGTAATTAGTACTTACCTATTTTGGTGAAAGATATTCCGTTCTCACGATTTTACAAACAATACAAAAAATATATTTCTCTCAACAGGGACCTATTATAATATTGTTTATAAAATTACCTTACGACATTGCTTGTTGGAAGACATTCTTAGTACGAAATATTTTGTATGAAATTTTTAATTAAAACAATATAATTAAGTTCTAAATTCACCATTTCTTTTTTTTTTTGTATCTTCCAATCAACTGATACAAAGTTACGAACATAAAGTTAAGTACATTAAGTTTCGACATAAAGTCGAACAAATAACAGTGTATAAATATATAATAGATCTAATAAAGGTTGAGATGTTAGTTTTAAAACAATGACACAAAATGTACCAAATAAATATCTTTTATTTTTTTATTGAAACAACATTTTGTAATTGATATAATATAGCGTATAGTATAATATAAAATATTAACATTTCTTTTATATATGAAATAATAAAATGTTAAAGCAGGTATAAACAAATCTTTTTGTTTTAATAAAATACCCAACATGTGCAACTCACATATGGTGTAGGAAGTTAACATTAAAAATTAAACAGTCTTTGAAAAATAATATTTTGAAACTTGCATAGGTATTATATAGTATAGGTTCTTAACATTAAACAGGTTAGGTTAAATATAATTTAAGAATTATATTATATATATATAATAGAATTACTTAGGTATACATAGAATTATTGAGCTTTTTTAACATGTCATCAGTTATATCATAGTCAAAACAATTATTGCAATAACTTGTTATCAACTGTTTAGAGTGTAATATACCAGACAATGTTTTTGTAGACAATCTATTTCTAGTTTTAGTTTTATTTAAACTTATACAACTAAAAACTCTTTCCACACACGCACTACTATGCGGTATTACAAATAAATATGAAAAGAATTCATTTAACATAGGAAATTTCTATGTTAATAACTCATCATCACCTTTTGTAACACTTAGTTTGTTTTCCAAAAGTTATTTATTTCTTGACCTTTACTATAAGGAACTGCTAATTCTCTTGATTTAAACATTGATTTAAACTGTTGACATCAGGTATTAAATTGTTGAAATGCTGTGCTAAAGGTCCTAATGATTCGACGTTACCAACATTTTTAGGGTCAAGAAATGACATTCCTTTTAAAATCTTCATTTCATTGCTGTTAAATGGGAATCTTGTAAATATTTGTTTGGACAACTCAATGTAAAATTCAAGACATTTGGTTTGAAAAAAACATTTTATCGATGGAATTTAAAACATTATTGGATAAAACTGCAGCTACTTTAGGTCCAAAATAAATGTCCTCATTTGGTTTAAAATTAACAGGATTTCTGTATTGTAGTTCACTTATGTCAATAGATTTTAAAATATTGTCTCTTATGTAACAGCTCAGGATGAATTTGTACGTTTCAGCCATATGTGAGTATAAAAGATATACTTTCGGTTTTTCTGATTGAAATTCAGCATTAAAATCAGTTATAACGGGTAATATATATTCAAGAAATTCAAAATACAGTTTATAAATTGGATTGTTTAAACATTTATAAATATTTTTACAACCATTGGTGGCCAACTTATCGTTTTAAAAATTTTGTAGTGTAAAGTATGCCTGTAATGCGTCAAACTGCTCTATAACACGTTTTACAGCAACATTGACTGATAGCCAACGAGTCTGTGATGGTTGTAACAACTTATTTGGTTTTAAATCATAAAATATTTGGAATTTCTGAAATTCAGTTTGCCTTTTATAACTCTGGTGCATAAAATTGTAGATATCCCTGATTAACGTCTCTACTTCAACAGGAAGTTTTGTACATGAATAATTTGCACACAGAGCTAATGAATGGCACACACACTTAATTACGAAAAATTTTGGTATATCTTTTTGAAGTAATGTTTTCAACGAATTATTTAATCCCATCATGGAATTGGCTCCATCGGATGCAAAACCAATAAATAGTGGGTTAAATAGTGGGTACTATTAAACTATTATAATAATATTAGTAGAAACACTTTAAACGTAGCGATGAATGTATAATACATTATGTATTGTATCTATTTACAATACCTAATGTGTATGTGTTTTTTTTCTGCCATCATCATTTGAGGCAAGGCCACCTGCCACTGTCACCGTTCGGTTACCTTTTGTTAAATTAATATTTGATCACAATGTATTAATTACGATAAATTATTATTATATTTATTATCACAATATAAATAATTGGAATATTAATTTAGTTATTAAATTTGTCGACAGAGTCGATATATTCTGCCGGAGAGTAGGTATTGTAATTTACACTATAACAGGGAATATACTTTATGTGGACGGTGAATGGCGATGCGGCTGTTACAAGTCCTCGACCCACACAAGTACTATAAGCTTGGGATAACTACTTCTATTTACTCTCCAGATACTCTGAAGTCCTCTGGAAATAGGGCCTCTATTTATTTGGGAAATGTTGTGACTCAGGAGATTGACGTCATGGGACGTGTGTTAGCGCTGTGTTCAGCACTAATCCGATGCAATGGCAGCATCAGTGCCCTGATTAGGTGGTGTGATATTGTTGTAACTGCCTGGATTCTGGAACGACGTTTTTATGTAAAAACGTTGGATTACTACACTAGGAATTAACGAGTTAAATTCTGAGGGGACGGTTTTCTCAACGATTCTGAACAGAGACGGTTGTCAGCCTAGGATATTTTATATTATATTTATATTGTTATTATTAATACAGTGGCCGGTAAATTGAATTAATATTATCATATTTGTATATAATAATTAATAATATACCTACTTTAGATGCTTCAAGTACCCACGAATAATATTTTAAGACTACAACAAAATAACTAAAAACTATTCTTGATTATTTAATATGTAATTTCGTCCAGATTTGAACTTGAAAGATCTATAAGAAAACTGTGATAACATATTTTTTAGATTTTTTTGTTACAGAATTTACCATTTACTACTTACGTAGTTACGTAGTTACGTCGTTACGTACACCTTATATTAAATTGTCAATCCTTAGCTATAAAAGACAATGCTTCACTGCAGTATCCTACCTAAGGAACACGAACCACAAAAATACGAATTGTTCCATTTGTTTTT
>NC_042493.1:23798205-23803087 GCF_005508785.2 Acyrthosiphon pisum
ATCTACTTCGGTACCTAATTCTGACCATAGAAATAATTTGGCGATTGACATTCCGTGTACGAATACGTTATCTGCATCTAAATCTGAACAGAAAAACGACTCCCATATCAATTTTGATTACTCTTCAGATATTGGTTGTTTTATAGGAAGCAAAAGCATTGACAATTCTTATAAAGCTAATCTTCTTGAAAAACACTGGATGCCACCTATAAATTACGAATTTCCTTTTTGTGTGGTCACCAAGAATGGAAAACAAACCAAAAAGTACGCTCAAAGATCACATCTTAATAAATTCCATTGGCTCATTTTATCACACAAAGACCAGGGGCTGCATTGCAAGTATTGTGCTCTATTTGCTTCAGGCTCAGGTGGTGGAGTTCAAACAAATACGCCTCTTAAACGGCTTGTTAAACAACCTTTAAAAGCTTTTGATGACCTACTTGGAGAAAAGGGGTCTCTATTAACACACCAGCGAAATAAATATCACCAAATGTCGGTCGAAGCTGGGAAAAGTTTTCTTGTAACTTACCATAACCCTGACCTTAATGTTGCTAACCAAGTCTGTAAGCAGCGAATGGCGCAGGTAAAAGAAAATAGAGATCGTTTGCGACCAATTGTCAGTAGAATTGTATTATGTGGCCGCCAAAATATTCCCCTGCGTGGGCATAGGGACGACGGAAAAATAATTCTAAATGTTGACAAAAATGAGCAAAATACCGTGGTAGCAAATCAAGAGGGGAATTTTAGAGCTCTCCTAAGGTTTCGTATCGAGTCAGGTGACTCAAATCTGCGTCAACATTTAGAAGTAGCAAACTCCAATGCAACATATATCAGCAAAATAGTGCAAAACGAACTGATCGATACATGTAAAGATTTGATTCAAGAAGCTATTTTAGCTAGAGTAAAGGAAGCGAAATTATTTTCATTAATATTTGATGAAACAACTGATATCTCTCACACTGAGCAGCTGAGTCTCTCCATTCGATATTTCTATAATGGAGTAATCAAGGAGGATTTTTTAACTTTTTGCGATACTTACGAGATGATTCATTTTGAGGACGCAAGAGCAGAGCGTCGTTTGACAGGCGTTAAATTGCCACGTATAGTGGAAGATCTTTGTTTTAAATTTGATATTGATTTGGCATGGTGTGTTGGTATTGGTACAGATAGCTGCTCTGTGATGGCTTCTGAAACTAAGGGTGCAGTTCATGAACTTTCTAAAAAAGCCACTAACGCTAAGCGTTGTCCATGCAACAACCATATTTTAAACAATTCATTAGCCAAATCTTCAAAAGTTTCGGCTTGTCGTAATGCTTCAGCAACTATGAGGAAAGTAGTAGCTTTTGCTAATGCGTCAGCAAAACGGCACAAAGTCTTTGAAGAGGAGCTTGAAGGAATGGCTCTACAAGGAATATGTGAAACTCGTTGGGTTGAAAGGCATGATGGACACTTACAATTTCAAGGCGATAACTTGGTCAAAATATGTAATGCCCTGCACCGAATTACAACTTGGGAGGACAGCAAAACCGCGAGTGATGCTCAATGTCTCCGACATGTTTTATGTAGTTCTGAGTTCATTATTGCATCAGTATGTTTGAATGATGTCTTAGGTATGTGATGATTTATAGATTTGTAAAAAAAAATGTATGACTTTTTATTTAATGTATTAATATTTTACATTTTAGGAACAACTGTGTCACTTAGCCGTTTTCTTCAGACTTCGTCTATTGACTTGAAAAGGGCAACCGACGCAATGAAAGACACTATTTTTCTTCTGAAGCAAAAGAGAACAAATAGTGATGTTGTTTTCCAGCAATTATTTTCAGAGTCAAAAGAGATTTTCGAGCAGTTAGATGTGGAGATAAGATTACCAAGAATTTTTCCTAGACAGAAGCACCGAGAAAATAATCAGCCAGGTCAAACTGCAGAAGAATATTTCCGCAAAAGTATATATATTCCTCTCTTGGATTCAATAATAGCAGATTTGGAAGAACGACTTTCTCCAGAGGTGCTTTCATTGTTTAATTTGGGTGTATTTTTACCAAAAACTGTTTACTCAGAAGTTGATTTGGTAGCCGTACGGGAAGCAGTTAAAAACTACACTGAACTTCTACACAGGCCTCATATATCTACGGTATTGTCAGAATTTCAGCTTTGGGTTACAAAATGGAAACGTGAAGTAGAAAGTGGAAATAAAGTACCGGAATTCTTACCTCAGGTAATAGAACAGTGTGAGTGTGTGACACAGATTTATACCCAAATATAAATGTTCTATTGCAAATACTCGCAACACTTCCTGTAAGTGCAGCTACAGCGGAGCGATCGTTCTCCACTCTCAGGCGCCTTAAGACGTGGCTTCGTTCAAACATGGGAGAGGAACGCCTCACTGGTCTCGCTTTACTCAATATTCACAAGAATATAGCAGTAAATGTTGATGACATTATAACCAAATTTGGAAAAACAAAACAAAGGAGACTAAACTTTGTCATTTAATTAATTAAAACAACAATTATCAATAAAGTTCTTATTTTATTATGTCTTAACTGTGTATTAAGTTTTTGTCTTTTCGTAAATATGACCCCCCCTCAATTTTAGTTCTAGATCCGCGCCTGATTCGGGAGCGATGTTTATTATTCCCTCAACCTCCGTCGGTGGTCATTCGCGTACATATAAATTTCATACACGTAAATGCCTTTATGCCACTAATATTTTCAATATCCGCGTGTACCTACGCGATTTATATTTATTAAATAATACATTAAACATAGGTAGGTATATAAAGTAGGTACAGTAAATAAAACCTAATTTATAATAATAGCCCAAATTAATTTTACTTAGGTAAATATCTAAATATTAGTTTTCCAGTAAGTAAATGTTTTGCGTAGGTATAATTTAGATTATAATTTTTTATGTGTATATGTACCTCCTAGTGGCTACTACCACATATACTTTTTAGTTTTTAGAATTATTTGTAAAGTTCTATCTTTCTACTAGTATTTATCTTACTTAATACTTACGATAGATATGATAGATATCTATAATATTTACGAATTACAAAGATACGATTCACACGCGCATCCATTAACATATTTGTAATTATAAAAAATATATAATATGTAGTACAATAGTACCTACATAGTAGGTTATTGTTAAAAATGCATTGAAGTAAAATTATGTTGTAGACTGTAGTAATTAATAGTACGAATCATTTTTAGATTTAAACAATCTATTAGAAAAATAACAAAAAAAGGATATAACAATTGAACAACGCCTAATTTGACGTAGGTACTAAGGCACCTATAATGATGTAAAGGCATTTTATGATTTTCATACTACTATTTTAATAAAGTTTTGCTCAACAGTTTAAAAAAAAAGTTTTGCATATACTCATATCAAAATGTTATAAGCGTTTGAAAACCAAATATTTAAATGATTTGTTATTTATAAGAAAAATGTTATAGGTAGTGTCATAAGAAATAAAATAAAATTTTATTTTTTATTTAGGTTAATATTTTTACATATATAATGTGGTTCCCTGATATCAGATTTAAGCAACTGTTTTGGATATAACAAGTCAATTATTTCTGGTAAAAGACATTTCATATAATATCTGTAAAAAATGTCATAACACTTATTTAGTACCTACCCATACTATTTGTAATTTCTAAATTTATTTATACTGGGTGATTCTTTTATCATAAAACACTAATTATGTCAAAAAGTGTAAATGTTTTTCAAAATATATTTTTATATAGCTTCAAGTCGTTTAAAAACAACGATTTTACTAAAATATTATCATTAGGGTTAGGATATTTATGCACTAAAAAATGTATGAATATATATGCACTTATGCACTAAAAACCAGCTAAATATGCATGAAAAATTTGAAAAATATGCATTAAAAAATTAAACAAATTACTGGATAAAAAATGAAATAAACATATAGACAAATTGAAAAAACTGAAAAAAATTAAATTAAATATAAAAAAAAATTAAAAAAAGTTGAATTGAATAATTTAAGTTTGTTTTAAATGTTCCGCTGTAAATCTTCGTCTGTTTGGTGCTAATACGTTTTTGAATCTATTAAACGAAAAATCTCTATGTAAAAAATTGTATTTATTTAAATTATTATATAACATGAAACGCGCAATATCGGTCGTGGACAAGATTGAAACTAACTATAAATTATTAAATGTTCTGTTAAAATATCCGATAAAATTGTAATGGCTCACAGTTTTAAGATAAGTTTTGATTGTGACACTTGACGAGGCTTAATGGAAATTCTATTTAAGTTAGGTACCTATAAGTGTACCTAACCATATTGAATTCTCGACAATAAATAAGTGATAATTTGTGAAATACAAATAATCAAACTTATATAAGATTCAGTAAAATATAAAATTACGGTGTTTTACAGCATTTTGTATCGAAAACCGTTAAATATTCGCTAAAAAACAGAAAAAACACAAATTATGCACTTAAAAAAAAAAAATGGTAAAATATGCAATTATATGCAAAATAAAATTTTGATATTTTGAAGACAGATATCATAAAACATATTTCTGTATAAGAATGGATGCTATTGGACAACCTAAAAAAAATATGCAAAGTCATAAACATCCTAACCCTAATTATCATCATTATATTTTTTTAAGTTTTTTACTTTTTTGAATGACAACATGTATTTTTTATTTTATATTCCAAAACATAATGTTTTTCTAAGTATTTTGATAGGTACATAAAAATTGAATTTTATGAGTTATAAGTATTTAAAGTATTGATGAGGGGAGTAGTGCACAAACATTTGGCGGGGTAACCCCGTATCACTCCATTCCGCTCATCTATACTTTAAACACCTATATTCATAAGCTACTCGCAATAA
>NC_042493.1:23803137-23806121 GCF_005508785.2 Acyrthosiphon pisum
AGTTAACAAGTTCTTTGAATGGATTTAGACCACTACCATCTGTATATAAATTAATTTCAGCCCATAGATCAGCAGTCGTGGTAATATTAGTCCATTTAATTAAAGACAAATTATTCCATTGTGATTCCAACTTGCCTAGATTTTCTTCGGGATAATACATACTTTTTTCTAATGTGTTTAAACATGTATCTGGTGCAATAAATGATGACTGTTTTAATATTGTAATATTACTTGGCAAACGTTGTTGAAGTTGAGATACCAGTTCCACAATAAAATTGATGCAAACACTTCTAACAACTTTTTCTGCTTCTGGACTTGGTTTATTTTTTTTTACTTGTTCCTCAAAATCATAACCTAAGTAAGGAAAAAAATGGTAAAATATGCAATTATATGCAAAATAAAATTTTGATATTTTGAAGACAGATATCATAAAACATATTTCTGTATAAGAATGGATGCTATTGGACAACCTAAAAAAAATATGCAAAGTCATAAACATCCTAACCCTAATTATCATCATTATATTTTTTTAAGTTTTTTACTTTTTTGAATGACAACATGTATTTTTTATTTTATATTCCAAAACATAATGTTTTTCTAAGTATTTTGATAGGTACATAAAAATTGAATTTTATGAGTTATAAGTATTTAAAGTATTGATGAGGGGAGTAGTGGACAAACATTTGGCGGGGTAACCCCGTATCACTCCATTCCGCTCATCTATACTTTAAACACCTATAATTCATAAGCTACTCGCAATAAATTCAATTTTTATATGTCAAAATACTCAGAAAAATATTGTGTTTTGGAATATCAAATTTAAACTACACGTTGTCGTTCAAAAAAATTAAAAATTATAAGGATAACAAATATTTAAAAATATAATTTTTTAATAAAAACTTTGTTTGACTTGAAGCTATGTAAAAATATATTTTCAAAATCATTTAAACTTTTTGAAATAATGAGTGTTTTATATGATAAAAGAATCACCATATATAGTATAAACAATAAACATATACTAGGTATATTCCTATAATATGTTATAAATTACTTAAAATATTAATTTAATAATATGTACGTTTTTAACTTTTCTTCCATTTTTGATTTCCAAAAAGAATGATCATAATATATTTCTTCTACATGCAGCCATTTTTCAGCGTATACAACCAAATGACATTTTGTTCTTTTAGTTATATAATTATATAAAGCTGTCCCATTATTTGATAGTAGTATACACTTTCTTTTTTTAGTTGTACTGCTTGAGTAGACTGATCAATAAAACAATGTTGAAGCTAAAAATAGATATACGTTAGTAAGTTGTAATTTTATAATATATGATGACCCATTTATAAAAGAATATTATATTCTTAACAGTTTTTTTGTGTACAGCTTCAACTGCGCTAATAGTATCTCTAGCCACAAATGGACATTTAATTTCTACTTTTGCGGTATCTTCTATCAATCCATCTTAACAAAAGAAAATATTATATGATTAATTATTAGCATAAAAATATAATTTAAAGTTCAGTACTCATATTATAATAATAAACGTATTAAAAATGATGTTGTAGTATTTTCTCCATTTTACTTATAACAGAATCTTGTTATTCTTTATTTGGTTTGTTATAAATACAATATAGCTATTACATCAATTTATTAAAATAATTTTTTTTTTAAATACCTAAATAGGTACCCAAGTTTTTTTTTAATAGTTTGAATAGATAAATATCCTATTTATTTATCCACAAATAAACCGCATGCATATATTTTTTTAGATAAAAAACGTTCAGCTTTTCTTCTTGCAACAACTTCCATGTCTTTTCCATACTGGATAGCTTTGGAGTGAATATCAGACCCATAAAGTATATCATACACAGAATTTTTAAAACTAGTGGTCTTTCGCATTTTGCAGATATGGCCAAACCGAGATGCAGTAAGACGAATTCTTCGCTCTTGAAACCATTTATCACATTCACTTTGTTCTCTGGTATCTATTTCTATTTGTTCAACATTAGCTCTTTGTAACGAAGCAAGAAAGTCTGTTTTTTTAATTTCCATTTATTATATATTAATGATATACTATCATTGTATACGAAAAACGATTTTGAGCTGAGATGGTTTGTCATGTGGATGTTTTATATTATATTTATATTGTTATTATCTAATTATTATTAATACAGTAGCCGGTAAGTTGAATTATGATATTATAAAATTACAACAAAATAACTAAAATCGTTTTTCTTGTTTATTTAATATGTAATTCATCCAAATTTGAACATAAAATAACTATAAAAAAAAACTGTGTGTTTATATTTTTGAGATTTTTTGGTTACAGAATAACCTACTTACGTGGTACCTTGTTCTTAATTTTCAATCCTTAGCTATACAATTTGAAAATTTTATCAATTTTTAATTACAAAATAATTTTTAAATTTTAAAAGTGATAAAATTTGTCAAAATTCAAACTTTGAATGCTTATAAAAAAAAATTGAGCCTTTTAATTAATATTTTTCAACTGCTATTATTGAGACATAGGTTACTTTGACGGATATGAACTTCAAACGCATTTTTCAACTGGAATAAGTTCTTTGTACTACATTTTCTAGATTTTTTGGGCGACATAATTTTATTCATCGACATTTCAGAAAAAAATCAGTGACCTTCTCTATGACGAGGTGCAATCGAGATATTGTTTTAATTTTTAAAATAAATAATGTGTAATTTAGTGCACTTACCTTCGGTTTTTTTGATCGTCTTTGTGAAAGCGTCTTGGTAACCATATTCTTAGTCAATCGCTTACGCTTTAGCACATTTTTTTTTTATTTGCCATAATGAACAATTTATGACAACCGTATCATTGTAAAAAATTCACAAAAATGATTACAACTGATGTGATCACGTTGAATCATCCAGAAGGAATGGTTATTTTCAGAGCTTACTTTATGATAATATTTGAGTATTACAATAGGTAGTTATAATAATAA
>NC_042493.1:23806171-23811577 GCF_005508785.2 Acyrthosiphon pisum
GATTAGGTACTTGAATTATTATTGCTGGATGATGCATACTTTGAAGTTTGATGTACTTACTATCTGAAAATATCAGAATGTCCGTAGTAATTATGTTATAAAAATCAGTGGCGTCGATCTATACATTTTTTTGTTAAGCAAAATCTATATTAATCATCCCACCCGCTACAATCTTACAAGTCATCTATATTTAAGAAGTGAAGCGATCGCTTCATATGCTATATAAGTTTGGCGCAACTGATAAAAATGATGGAACAATGAGTTATCCAGTCGGTCAGTGACGGAATGCAGTCTATGATTGCCGATTGCATAATTATAATAATTTTATTTATTCATTATTGTCATTTCTATAATATCAGTAATCCATATTAGGAACAATTTTGGTTTGGTTCATAATCGGCGCATAGTCTATTCTCATTTCTCAGAAGCGTATGTCGTCGCCGATAATCGACCGACCGCACGAGACAGTCATTAATTTTTTGGCGTCGTGGGGAATTAGCTAACCAAATTGTACAAGAAGATGTACCTTTCTTAAGAATAAAAATTATATTTGAAATTTTAAACAATAAAATAAATTATACACAATAGTTTATTTGTTTGAATACAATTTATCTATTTTAATACATTAATTGTACAATATTGCACCAAAGTAAATGGTATTTCATTAGATTAGACAACGGCAAATAGGTGACAGCACATAATGGCAATGAAAAATCAAATCTAGCAACGTAAATATGCTGTCGAAAAACAAACGAAAAGCCATTAAAAAATGGTTTTAGAGTAAATATACCTATAATAAATTTTATAGAGAACAATATTTCGGATATTTCTGAGGTTTCGTTGGGGTTTTGAATTCATTTAAATACACAGCTCGGTATTAAAGGCACAAAAACATTTTTTTCTACATTTTTTAAACAATTGTAACTTCTTTACTACTTACTTACTTCATTATAAGTGTTTTTACTCTAAAACCATTTTTTGACGCCATTTCGTTTGTTTTTCGTAGACGTGTTTTTAGCTCTGAAAATGACCAGTGTAGCGTCCTCTTAACAATGTGTGATATGATAATAAATCCATCAAAATCAAATAACTGTGAAATAGATGCAAACACATTTTTAGCAACAACTAAAGATATACAAGAGAAATATTCAACTGAGACAAACAATCAAATTGTTATACAAAAAGAACTAATTGTTGATTTTGATGAAGAAAAATACACGCACTTCCTTAGTCAAATGAACATACAAATGGATTTTGACACCAGTGCAATAGCCTACATTACTGGTTGGGTATGCAGTCAAACAACACACCAAGAGTGTGTTAATAAATTAGCCAGTGAAGGTGATAGTGACAAATACATCCCAGAAAATCGACAAATCATGTTTAAAGAGTATGAAAATAGTAAAAACATATTATACCCAAATATCAAGGCACTAGAATTTACAAAAAAATAACACGTTTATTTAATTAAAACATAAATGCATTCTTACTACAAGATAAAACTAATGTCAAAGGAAAGTTTAAAGAAGTCATTGATGACATTTTGAAGAAATATCCTAAAATTGAAATTTTTTCGAGTTGTAAAGAACTGATTATTGATAAATATTTAAATGTTTCCATTAACTGTTACATAAAGAAATGTAACAACAATTATTTAAAAAACTATACGAGTGTCAAAAATAGGAAATTAAAAAAAATTGTACACTTGTAAAACCTTGTTACATAGTATTAGTACCTATACTTTATACCTTAAACTAAATTTATAAAATAAAATATTTTGTTGTTAGCGATATTATTTTTTTATTAATTCTTAAATTAGTTCGTAAATTTAAATTATTTTTCCTAAGTTGGTAAGCTAACTCCCATTTCAATATTTAATCTCCTATTTGTTGCCTCAGCATGATTATTCGTTCTATTTTCAGAATTTAAGACTATCGTACAGATTCCAAATGTCTAGCGGGAAACGCGCATTTTTTCTTCCCCGAAAATTACGTTTAGTTCGATCTATATAATTATCTTTGAACCATTCTAATAAGCTATTTAATTCCTCATCAATATTTTGAGCTAGTAAATCAACTGCATAATTAAGGTCTCCTAATCTTACAAAAGCTAATGAAATTATCATTTTAACTGATACAGAAAAATTAGCGTCATTATTGTATCGAGTTGGAAGATTTAATACACCAAGGACCATTTCACACAGGACGGTTTCGTCCGTGCGGATTTTATTCGTACGATTTTTCTCCGCACGGACGTTGTTTTCACACAAGACGGTTTTTCCCCCGTGAATCGTCTACGTTTAGTTATATTTTATCTGTTTTAACTCAGTTGGATTTCAACATGAGTCGAAAACGCATCATTGCCATGTGGCTTTTGTACCGTCGTTTGCGATTACGTAGAAAACAACGTGTTCGTAAGTACTGGGTGCACCCAATTAATGAACGAAGAAATGTCATGGGCACATTTAACTCGTTATTTGAAGATTTACTTGCAGATGAAAATAAATTTTTCAACTATTTCCGCATGTCTATTTCATCCTTTGACGAACTCCATAACCGGCTGAAATGTAGTATTCAGCGGCAGAATACTAAAATGAGGGACTGTATTCAACCTAAGGAAATGTTAGCTGTGACACTGAGGTAAGTCAAAATGTTTTTTGTTACAACTCGTTTATTGAATAAAAATAAAATAATAACTTTTACAATAAAAAAACATATTAGTAAGAAATAACAAAAAATGAAATATTTCCTAATTCAACTCATTTAAAAATAACTTAATAACTTTCCTGTGTAAAAACCATTTTATTAAGAAATAAAAATAATGTTTTAAGCTTCTTGCTTAGGTCAAATTTTAAAACTTTAAAAATTTAAACGTAAAACATAGATTAAGTCTGGCTGTAATTGGTTGAAAAATCTATTTCACTATAACAGGAAGAACTTGACTGGGCTAGAGATATACTTTGAAATGGTCGATTTAGCGGTGTAATAGTATTTGAATTGGAGGGTTGACCATAGTTTGGGGAACACTGGGTGGCAGTTTGTGGAGATTGATAACTAACAGGCATCATGTAATGGTATGGTTGAGAAGTTGACGCATGTTGTTGAGGAAATGAAGGTAGAGAAACTCTTTGTTTTTCATCGTTGATTTGCGAAATGAGTCGTAAAACCCCCATTTGGAACTTCAAAACCTCGTTTTCGTCAAATTTGTCCAATGCTGGCAAAACTCCACGAAAGAAAGACAGATGTCTGTTTGGATTAACATCATTTTCTAAAGCTTTCAGCATCTTCATCTCGATTTCATCAGGCTTACGTTTTTTTGAGCGAGAACCCAAATCTTGACCAGCGCGTCTAGTGGGAGTGGCTTGAGTTGAAACTTCATCATCCAAAGTTTTCGACTGTTTGTTAATATCAGTATCAATATCAATATTAGAATTCATGGTATCATTGTTATCGTTTTCAAAGTTTTCAACTACATCTCGTTCTATATATAATTTTTTTAAAAACAACAGTTGATCATTGTAAACGTATTTTTTGTGTTTGAATGCACCAGAACCGGATTTTTTATTTTCTTTTTCTTTTTTGCAAAACTTTGCAAAGGCGTCCCGTACATTAGTCCATCTTCTAATTACTTCTTTACCTATATAATTATAGGAAAACATTTATTAAAAATAAGTGTTACGATTTAATTTAATTTTATGTTCTACATAAGTTGATATTAAGGGAGTGTTTTTGAGCAAAAAAATAGGTCGGGAGCAGGCCCCTTAATATAAATATAAACATTAGTTGAACGATATCCCGTAAATATATTTTATTAGCGTTTGAAGTTTTAATTTGTATAAAACTCAACACAATTATATTATATTGTATTTATATTATTAATTTTGCATGTAATGCAGGTTAATAAAACTTAATAATTTTCGTTTTTTAGATATCTTGCAAGTGGATGCACTTTCACAGATCTTCACTATACATATAGAATTGGTATTTCAACAGCAAGCATGATAGTAAAAGAAGTATGCAATGCTATTTGGTCAATAATGAAATCGGAATTTCTACCCACACCTTCAAAAGAAAACTGGGAAACAATCGCATTGGATTTTGAAAGAAATGCTAATTTTCCCCATTGCATAGGAGCAGTAGATGGGAAGCACATTCGGATAATTTGCCCATCTGGCAGTGGGTCCATGTATTATAACTACAAGCAATATAATTCACTGGTATTGATGGCAATAGCTGATTCAAATTACCGGTTTGTATATGTTAATATTGGAAGTTATGGGAAAGATTGCGATTCTGCTATTTTTAAGCAAAGTGAGATATGGAAATCTATTACAATGGGAACGCACCAGCTTCCAGAACCGAAAGGTCTGCTGGGTACTGATAGTCCTAATTTGCCTTATTTCTTCGTTGGAGACGAAGCCTTCGCATTACACAAACATTTATTACGGCCGTTTGGAGGATCAAACCTCTCAATAGAAAAAAAAATATTCAACTATCGCTTAAGTAGAGCGAGGCGATATATTGAATGTGCATTTGGAATTTTAAGCAATAAGTGGCGAATTTTCCACCGACCAATAAACGTGGAACCAGATTTTGCAGTTGATATCGTCAAGGCTAGTGTTGTTCTGCATAATTTTGTGAGAGAGAGGGATGGAATATTGTTTGAAGATAGTACAACAATTACAGGGTTGGAGGATTTACAACCAGAATATTCATCTCGTGGAGGTTTATCAGCAAACAATATACGACAAACATTATGCGACTATTTTGTAAACGTTGGATCAGTCCCGTGGCAAATGTCAAAAGTGTAAATATTTTTAAATGTCATCTAATATATAAAAATAAGTCCGGTTTTCCTCCCTGACGCTATAACTCCAGAACGCACCAACCGATTTGTCTGAAATTTTTTTTTAACTGTTCGGAATTGCCAGGAGAAGGTTTTTATGAACGAACATTTTTAAAAAGTCTACCGAATAAGTAGAAAAAGTGCAAAAACTTTTTATTGATGTCTGTGATTTGAACCCGATACCGTTAAAATATAAAAAAATAAATTAAAACTATAATATTTTTGTGTTGCCATGGAAATGTTATAGACAATATTTATTCAATTTAATTGTTTGAATAAAATATAATAAAAAATTACTGGGAAGACATTAAAAAAATTTGTATTAAAAAAACATAATAATTTATTTTTGATATATGCCTCCTATACGACGAAGCAATTTAGGTAGAATAACCCGAAATGCTACCAACCAAGCTAATTACCGATCTAACCAAAGTCCACAAGAACGTGACGACCGAAATGAACGTGAAAGAATTCGGATATCACAAACGCGTGAAGTGCGAACGCGAAATTCAACTAATAATCGGGAATAATTAGAAATAGTAATGTTATAAGATCACACTA
>NC_042493.1:23812592-23818001 GCF_005508785.2 Acyrthosiphon pisum
GGACGTTGTTTTCACACAAGACGGTTTTTCCCCCGTGAATCGTCTACGTTTAGTTATATTTATCTGTTTTAACTCAGTTGGATTTCAACATGAGTCGAAAACGCATCATTGCCATGTGGCTTTTGTACCGTCGTTTGCGATTACGTAGAAAACAACGTGTTCGTAAGTACTGGGTGCACCCAATTAATGAACGAAGAAATGTCATGGGCACATTTAACTCGTTATTTGAAGATTTACTTGCAGATGAAAATAAATTTTTCAACTATTTCCGCATGTCTATTTCATCCTTTGACGAACTCATTGAAACTCCTTTGACAACAGACGGTAGACGACTAAAAACCGTGAAGTATGAATACGCGTGCCTAGTCACGTAGGCAACTGATAAGACGGCGACGGCACGGCGCCGTGATTTTCAGTCGTTGACACGGCTGTATCACGGCGACCGTACGGATATAATTAGCCCACCGTCCCGTGCGAAAGCCACAACTAATTTTATTTGTTTACTGCCAAATAAAATCCGTACGATTAAAATCCGCACGGACTAAACCGTCCTGTGTGAAATGGACCCAAGTGTCGTTTCATACTACACGGTTTTGACCGTACGGCAAAAAACCGGACGGCATAAACCGGATCAGTGGCTCATTACACATACGGTTTTGACCGTACGGTAAAACATGATTTATGCAGGTTTCCTATGCTTAATATACTTTTTACAGGTTTAGTTTTATAAAAACACTCAAGTCGCGCGTTGTTACAATGAACGACAAACAAAATATTATTGCACTATGGTTATACAATCGTCGCCGCAAAAGACAACAGAAAAATCGTGTTTTTTGGGTACATCCTATTAATGCTAGAAGAGAGGAAGTGGGATTATTTTATACTTTATTTAATGACTTACGAAATGATGAAAATAAGTTTTTTAATTATTTCCGTATGTCATGTGCTTCTTTTAATGTATTACATGGAAAACTCAGGGATAAGCTTCAACGTGAAAACACGCAATTTAGAAATTGTATACAACCAGTTGAGATGTTATCGATAACATTGAGGTTAGTAATTAATTAACTTAATATAATTATACTGTTAACTGATAATACTTATAAAAAATACGCTAGAAAATAAAAGAAAAAACAATTTAATAGAAAAAAAATCGCATCTTTATTATTTTAATATAACTGATAATACTTTATAAATAACATTAGAAAATAAAAGAAAAATGTTTGACTGTTACATTGTTTTTTTACATGCCAATTTAAAAAAAAATGTAATATATTAAAATGTACTAAAATCAATGCCTTCTGTTATTGAGGATGCTACTGAATTTACAGAAGGGCTATTCTGTTCAAGTTCTATGTAAGAGACCTCTTGGTTGGTAGTAATTGGAGTCAGTTGTTTACTGCATGATGGAATTTGATGATTTCCAGTTGAATATGGCTGAGATAAGAAAACTTTGGAGTGATTGGGAGTGTTGAACAATTGTCGAGGATGATATTGAGTAGGATTTGATGTATTTACATAAAGTTGCTGATAAGGTGCGAAATTAGAAGATGTAGCAAAATGTTTTTCTTTCTTACTTTCATTGATATTTTCGATAACTTTCAAAACACCCATTTGAAATTGTAAATAGTCCTGATTATCAAATTGTTGCAAGTGAGGCAAGAAACTTTGTAATAAAGCCATTTTATTGCAAGGTTGATCCTTTTCTTCAAGTAATTTTATAATTCTTAAATCAATGTCGTTCTGACTTTTATTTTTCCTTCCTTTTTGTGGATTAATTATTTTTTCCCTAGAAATATCTGAAACATTACCTGAAGCTTGCAGTTGTGGCTCTATGTCATCTTTTTCATTTTATCGCTTCCGGTTCCAGGCTATTCGAAGTCGGTCTTTCAACATAAATTTTTCGTAAAAACTGCAATTGATCAAAGTATACATATTTCTTCATTTTTTTTGCTCCTGAGCCACTTCTCTTGCACTCTTTGTCTTTTTTGAAATATTTTGAAAATGAATCGCGAAGATTAGTCCATCTTTTAAGAACTCCTTGACCTGAAAGAAAAAATATTAATCAAATATTCAAATAAAGAATATTGATAAGTCTAAAAAAATTTTACTACTTCAAAACGTGATGACAGACACAAAAATAAATAAATAAAGCACCCACGTCATTGTAAAATCAATGAATCCATCGCTCTGTTCAGAATCTAAAAATAATTGTATATACTATATGCTATTCATAATTTAATTTTTTTCTAGGTATCTTGCAAGTGGTTGTACATTCACCGATTTACATTTCAGTTATAGAATAGGAATTTCTACGGCAAGTAAAATAGTAGAAGAATTATGTACAGCAATTTGGTGCCTAATGAGAGAGGATTTTATTCCAACACCAATGAAAGAAATATGGGAGTTAATTGCTTCTGGATTTGAGAATAGAGCTAATTTTCCGAACTGCATAGGAGCCGTCATTGGAAACATATCCGTATAAATTGCCCACTTAACAGTGGGTCAATGTATTTTAATTATAAAGGATATAATTCTATAGTTCTAATGGCAGTTGCAGATTCCAAATATCGATTTGTGTACACTGACGTTGGGAGTTATGGTAAAGACTGTGATTCTTCAGTGTTTAAGAGGTCTAGTTTGTGGAAGCCAATAGAAAATGATGAACAACAATTGCCAGAAGCAAAATCTTTGCCTGGAATAGACAGTCCAAAACTACCTTACTTCTTCATTGGAGACGAAGCCTTTGGTTTACATAAACATTTACTGAGACCTTTTGGTGGAACACATCTGACAGTCGATAAAAGAATTTTTAACTATCGACTATCTAGAGCAAGAAGATTTGTTGAATGCTCTTTTGGGATCCTCACAAATAAGTGGCGGATATTTCATCGACCAATTAATGTACAACCAGAATTTGCTGTCAAAATTGTAAATGCTTGCATTGTTTTACATAATTTTGTACTTGAGAGGGATGGATATAACGATTTGGATACAATGTCAATCACAGGTTTGTCAGATATATCTGATGAGAGTAACGTACGAGGAGGCCTTACACCAAATAACATAAGAAATACATTGTGTAAATATCTTGTTTCTGACGTCGGAAGTCTACCATGGCTAATGTCGAAAATATAAACTTGAAATTCCAGTGAATATTATAACAAATTAACTAATTTATATCGGTATTTCAATTTTTTAATTAACTAAGAATTTATATTTTAAATATTATTTTATTATTGTAGTATTAGTAAAAATATACTTACCAAACAAATTTTTTTCCTTATCACCAAGAGCATCAAATTCCGGGTTAAGTTATATTAAAACTTCTCGCCAGGCATTTTTTGTAGCATTTCTATCTTTGTATAGTTCTAAACCTTTGTCCCACAACACTGGTCTCTCTTGCACGAGAGTAATTAAAAA
The DNA here is from genome assembly GCF_005508785.2 of Acyrthosiphon pisum. Classification (NCBI taxonomy): domain Eukaryota; kingdom Metazoa; phylum Arthropoda; class Insecta; order Hemiptera; family Aphididae; genus Acyrthosiphon; species Acyrthosiphon pisum. The sequence continues at coordinate 23,816,016 of NC_042493.1, forward strand.
TTCAACATCGAATTCCGCCATTATTTTGTCAATATATTGCAAGTTTAAGTTTAATCGTGTCTCGAAGTGACTGATATCGGGAGTCCCACTGATCGAACTCTGCCGCACGAATAAAATCGTATAATGTGAAAACGTGCATTTGGTCACGTACGCCACTAAGCTTATCGCGCCGTCCGGCTGCCGTATACTGTAGTGGCAGTAGACGGCAACTGAACGGCACGGCGCCGGAATTTTGCCGTGACCGTATAATATGAAAGCGTATTCGCACCTCTAACAGAATGTCGCCATCCGGTTTTTTGTCGTACGGTCAAAACCGTGTAGTGTGAAACGAGCCCAACTTGTTTTTTAAAAATTTTCGACAAATGAAATAAACACCCATATATTTTAACTTCAGAAAATTATAAATTATTTATTGATTATATGGCCGCTTGTTCGAAATCGCATGAAATGATTTAGGTTTTATAGCCGGTCTTAAGTTTTTTAACATTAAAAACATACGATCATATGTTGCTGATTGATTATCAGAGAGTAAAATATAAGCCATAGGCACGATACCATGTAAATATTTAGCTAATATTACATATACTTGACTGAATAATGGAGGTGCAACTTAAAATGTACCATATGTTTGAATTCTCCAAATTATCTAGGCTCTTAGATCGAGAAAAAATGAATATTCTATTAGGTCCCTGTGGTGTACCGAGTACTAATAATTAACACGTCATGCGAGCACTATGGGGATCAAAAGCGGCTCAGACGGGCACGGAATCACAGACGGATATTGACGGCGACGGCGCACCGGATCGCACACATAGACGACGAACAACAACGTATGACTGACTACCTGGCGACACCGATATTTGCATATCACCCACTGTGGTAGGCCGATAGCACGGCGGCCGACCGGTTATGTCTCGCTAGACTAGAATGCGACAGCGGCACGACCTTTGATCTGGCCGTGCTCGACTGCGTGACTATCATTGTACTTTGGCGGCAACAAAGAGCATGTAATAAATTTCTTTTATACTATTTACATACTGAAGGTTTTGTGTAATATGAAATGTTTCAAATGTGTAGAGTGGGCTGTTATTAAAAAAATGTACTGTGTCTATGGAAAAAATTTCTAAATGTTTTTGATTTTGAATGGGGAGTTTTTGTGTCATTAAAAATTTTGAATATTGTTTAATTGTTTCACTTTTTAGAATGTCTATTGATTGTTTTTTAAGAAGTGCTAATTTTTTTTTTCCTATTTTTTTGTCAAACTTAAAATGTATATAATTTGTTGCTATTTTATTTATTTTACAGGGGTCTAAGTTTACAAGACATTGTTCAAGCTCCTCTTCTTGTACATATTTTATAATATTCTCAACATTAGTGTATCTTGAAAGTACCTGTTATTAAATATTGTGTAATTATTGTTATTTGTGTGATTGTTCATATTTTATAATATTCTCAACATTAGTGTATCTTGAAAGTACCTGTTATTAAATATTGTGTTATTATTGTTATTTGTGTGATTGTAAATATATTATAATACTTGTTACATACATTTAGTTGTTTATTGACCAAATGTTGAATTGCATTACAATTTTTTGTCAAAATAACATTCAATGCATCAACGCTTTCAATTTTAGATCCAAAACTTCTAATGAAATGATATAAGCTCGTTGATGTCATGTGGTTGTTGCTTGGGAAGTGTAACATTGCCGAACCAATCATCTTTAATACATTCTATTAAAAATAAGTGAATACCATTTTGTATTGATAATATTACAAAAAAATTTGTAAAGTAAAATTTAAGTCTTGGATTATCTAAAAAAGTCATGAATAGTTTACCGTTGAACGTTCCCTAGGTACATACGAATGCTGTTTGAAATGAACATTATTTAAATGGTATAAAAGCATTTGTTCATACATGCATTTCTTTTCACAGAATAAACAATTAATAGTAATAAATTTATACTGTTTCTCAGGTACATGATAATT
>NC_042493.1:23818101-23820896 GCF_005508785.2 Acyrthosiphon pisum
TCGTTCAATGCCTGTTCAGCATTTTGTAATGATAATATTATAATAACTTTATACTAATATTATTCGTTATTATAATGTTATAATAATATTTATAACAAAAAATTGATGTCTGGGATGTTATTTATGAGTATCATGTTAGTATACCTTTTTTTTTTAGTGCCGCCATAAATCGTTGGGAGCATGAAATGCTAATCCGCAATGGCACTTAAAAGGTTTGACTAGTGTATGCATTCGGTTGTCGTGGTACCGTAGAGACCCGGGTCGGCGCTACAAATTGCGAGCTATTACCTAAAATATATCACAGTCAGTACCTACTCAGTAGTAACTTACTCACTACTCAGTAGTAACGTATCTTGGTGCTTAATTGTTTTTCGGAGCTCAGAATCATTTTTGAAATTGTATGGGATACTTTTATTTTTATATAATATATTCACCTTTAGTGAGAGGCCCCAAAAGTGCCTGATAGTGAAAACTGTTAATATATTAGATAAAACATTTTTTTTGTATGTAATGACAATTTTCAAATTCTACTTCATTTATATGTGAATTTAAATATTTTCCATGATTTGGGAAATATAAGAGTTTTTATGTAAAGAACTTTATTGTTTTAGGACCTTTGGTAGCATAAACTCATTTAAAAAACATATTCATTTTCCATAGAAACAACAGATACATTTAACAATTTAACCAACTTAATAGATATCCCAATAGTTCACTTTTAAATTCAGTATATATGGTATATTACAGGAGGTACTTATGAGTTATGGTGTAGTTAATAACAATAACAAAACAAAAACAAGTGATAGGTATAGTTATAACTGAAGATCTCTTGAATAAATTAATAACAAAAAATGCAATTGGTTTGGCTTCAAAGTGTAGTGATCCTTTGGTTTCAAATTAGAATGAGATACCGTAGCATGGGGTAAATTTGTTCCATTTTTCAGAATTTTTAAACTTTAGGGCTAATTTTAGGTAGGTTGCACTTAAATCATCAACCTTATAATTTTGTTCTGGTTCTTCGAGGTTGTCGTCGGGTTCAACTAGGTTATTTACATCTTCACTGTCACTGCCGTCATCAGGTTCAACTAAGTTATCTACATCTTCGCTGTCACTGCCGTCGTCAAGATTATCGCTGTCACTTGCCAAATCAAAGTCCATAGAATCTGACTCACTTGATGAAGATGACAGAACTTGACCTTTTTTCTTGTTTCGAGTAGGTTTTAAAGTTGAAGGTCCCGGGTTATCGCGTGATTTTCTTAAATCTTCAATTGATATACTATCGCCCGGTGCCACTTGCAATTTCTTTTTCTTTGCAGGTTTACCAGCTAATCCAATAAAATCTTGACGTTCATTTTGAATTTGATCCAGAAATGCTTTACCAATTAAATCATTATCGAGCATATCACTTTTATGTTCAGCCAACCGTTCTATTAGTTTTTCTCTGTTCACTGGGTGTATACCAGATTTTTTGAAACCAGCTTTTAAATTTTCTGCTTTCTTGAACTCAATTTTGTCCATTAACTGTGTCAGTAGTCGGGGGAATATATCTTTCGGGAGAGTTGTATAACAACTACCAGTTTTCGTGTTTTTCCACTGCCTCAAAATGTCTCTCCAAGCCCCCTTCATTGGCCTAAAAAAGGCTACGTCGAGTGGCTGAGATATATGCGTGGTGTTTGGTGGCAAACATATAAACTTAATGTCATGAGTATCACATAATTCTAACACATGTTCGTTTATGTGTGACGCTAAATTATCGCCAATTAAGGCACTAGGTCCTCCACCCTGTACTTCTTTCAAAAAAGTTGTTACAAACCAATTTTCAAAAATGTGGGAATCAAACCAACCACTTTTACTGCGATTATATCTTGCGTTGGGAGGACCCCTCTCAGTCCATGTCGTCCATAGCGATTCTGCTTTATAAACGTAAACCGGTAAAACATGCCCCTCAGCATTTCCACAAAACATAAGTGAAATCGCACTTTTGCTTGAATTGCAAATTCGCTCCACGTATTTAGAGCCTCTTTTACCTATCACTTTTTTTGTTCCCGGATCGTCTGTAAGGTTTGTTTCATCATAGTTATATATACGTGAGGGCGGAATACCAGCTAAGGTTTGTTCAAGACGGTCCGTATAATCATTTACATCGTCAGTTGTGATGTTCGCACGACTTTTTTTAATATTTGCACTGACTCTCACCGATAAATCTTTGTTTCTTTTTAAGAAACCGTGAATCCAGTCATCACCTGGAATATTGTCAGTAAATTGAGACGTTCGAACTCCCTTACAATCTAAATAACGAGTTACGCACATCTTAAGGTCCGAAGGGATTAATGGGAAACCAAAATCGGCAAGTTTCATGCAATGTTATGCGAAGCTAACTTCCACGGCGGGAGTAAATGCTGTGGGATGGCCAACACTTTTACTGTGCAATGCTTTTAGTTTATTCTTTATGGTTGACCTAGGTATCTTGTAGTGTTCGGAAGCTTTACGTTGTGTCATTTGTTCGGACTTAATAGCTCTTAGACATGCATGTAACGTTTCCGGCTTATAGTTTGTGTACGCCCTCGTACCTAGCGATCTTTTTGGATTACGCGGCATCGTTAACTGTTGAGAAAAATAGACAAGACAGAATGAGAGACTATATAAACTAAGTACGCAGGTATAACTTAAGTGCCTAAAATGACTAATTATATCATAAACATGACAAAAAATGTAAAAAAAAAAAAATCATATTTTACCTATCACTATCAAATAATAGCGGGACAAAGTTACCCCAAGCTACAAAATATAAGTTT
>NC_042493.1:23820946-23829755 GCF_005508785.2 Acyrthosiphon pisum
AATCGTTGATCTTCCCTTTCGGAATCCACACTGATATCTTCTCTAGATTTTCTTCCACGTAAGGTGTTAGCCTGTTTAAAAGAATCTTCGCAAATACTTTGTAGGCTGAATTCAGAAGGGATATTCCTCTATAATTTTCGCACTTTGTTTTGTCGCCTTTTTTATGTAAAGGTATGATTACAGCTTCATTCCAAGTTGTTGGCAAATGTTCGTCTTTCCATATCTTCTGACATATTCTAAACATGAAATAATGCATTTCTTTTCCACCGTACTTGATGAGCTCACCTGGTATTCCATCAGATCCTGGCAATTTCCAATTCTTGAGCTTACCTATTGCTTTGTATGTTTCTTCTTCGGTCAATTCATTTATCATTGGTTCAGCTCCATAATGTGTTTCCCTAATCGTAATATTGTCTGGGCTGTCTGCATTTAATAGTTCAATAAAATATTCTTTCCACCTTGCCGCTTTTTCTTTAGGATCCATGATTACATCATTGTTACGATTTCTGATGATTTTCAGGATTGGGTTGAAAGACTTGTACTGTCTTATCGTCCTGAAAAAGTGTCTGGCCTTACCCTGTGAGTGATTATTCTCCGCTTCTTTTAATATCTCATTGAGATACTTCCTCTTCTCTCTCTGAATGATTCGTTTACAGTTTTTCCTCTCTAAAGTATAAAGCTCTCTTGTGATTATATTGTCTATACTGTCTACACTGATGAATTTTTCTCGGGCTATCCGTCGTCTCTCTACTGCTTTTCGGCATTCTTCGTTATACCATTTTTTCTTTCAACATTTCATTTTCCCTATGTGTTCCATTGCAATTTCTCTAACTGCTTTGCTAGTTCTAACCCAGTCTTCATCCATGTCATTAAGATTTACATTTTTTACATACTCTCCTACATATTTAATGTATTTCTGTTGTACTTTTTCGTCCTTTAGCATCTCTAGGTTAATTTTTGTACTATTCTTATTCACTAAACTCTTGTCACTCTGGATCTTTAACCTAAACTTTGCTACCAGTAAGAAATGATCTGAGTCGCAGTCAGCTCCTCTGAAACTGTGTATGTCTTTAATGCATGACCTAAATCTTTTTTGAACAAGTATATGATCTATCTGGTTGCAAGTTGTCCCGTCAGGTGACTTCCAAGTGGCCTTATGTATGGTTTTGTGTGGAAAAGTTGTGCTGCTTATTATCATATCTTTTGCGGCTGCGAAGGATATAAGTCTAAGTCCATTTCCATTACTTGTTTCGTGTAAACTTTCTTTCCCTATCATTGGCATAAAATGTGTTTCTTTTCCACACTTGGCATTCAGATCACCTATTACGAGTTTGATTACATTTCCTGGCAGTTTATCATATATTTGCGACAGATCTTCATAGAAAACATCCTTCATGTTCTCTTCCCCTGTTTCTGTTGGTGCGTGTACGCATACTAATATTATATTCAGTGGTTTCGTATCTACTCGTAGTAAGGTTATCCTTTCCGATATTGGATTGAATTCTTTTACGTATGGTTCCAATGATTCATGCACAGCAAAACCACATCCAAAGGCGTGTCCTTCTTCCATGCCAGAGAAATACACTATGTACTTCCCTACTTTTAGCTGACCTTTTCCTGGCCATCTTATCTCTTGAAGGGCTATTATCTGTATTCCATACGTGTCTAACACATCAGTAAGATTTTGACAGGCTCCAGTTCGATAAAGGCTTAGTGTGTTCCAGGTCGCGATCTTAATTCCAGTTTTCCGAATTCCGTGTCCAGTCTTAATTCCATTTATCTGTGTCCTAGGCTGATTCCGTGATGGTCTCATAACAAGTGCTGTTTTCAAGGCAGGGTTGTTAACCCTGCGCCTAACCCCCAATCTGGAGGACCAGATCACAACAACCATTTCTGGTTGAAGTGATGGCTATTGCAATGCATCATTGATGCATTGGGCGATGGGGACGCCACTTTACCCCACTAGGTAGGTACCTGCCTTTTGATATTTGATTAGTGATTACCATTTACCTAGACCATAAGGACGAATGGCTGCCATCAGCCAATCATTGATGAAAATTGCAATTTGTAGCCTATAGCCTATAGGTACTTAAATATAATAAACGATGACGGGTTGACGTATAACGTATCCTGGTGCTTAATTGTTTTTCGGAGCTCAGAATCATTTTTGAAATTGTATGGGATACTTTTATTTTTATATAATATATTCACCTTTAGTGAGAGGCCCCAAAAGTGCCTGATAGTGAAAACTGTTAATATATTAGATAAAACATTTTTTTTGTATGTAATGACAATTTTCAAATTCTACTTCATTTATATGTGAATTTAAATATTTTCCATGATTTGGGAAATATAAAAGAGTTTTTATGTAAAGAACTTTATTGTTTTAGGACCTTTGGTAGCTTAAACTCATTTAAAAAACATATTCATTTTCCATAGAAACAACAGATACATTTAACAATTCAACCAACTTAATAGATATCCCAATAGTTCACTTTTAAATTCAGTATATATGGTATATTACAGGAGGTACTTATGAGTTATGGTGTAGTTAATAACAATAACAAAACAAAAACAAGTGATAGGTATAGTTATAACTGAAGATCTCTTGAATAAATTAATAACAAAAAATGCAATTTGTTCGGCTTCAAAGTGTAGTGATGCTTTGGTTTCAAATTAGAATGAGATACCGTAGCATGGGGTAAATTTGTTCCATTTTTCAGAATTTTTAAACTTTAGGGCTAATTTTAGGTAGGTTGCACTTAAATCATCAACCTTATAATTTTGTTCTGGTTCTTCGAGGTTGTCGTCGGGTTCAACTAGGTTATTTACATCTTCACTGTCACTGCCGTCATCAGGTTCAACTAAGTTATCTACATCTTCGCTGTCACTGCCGTCGTCAAGATTATCGCTGTCACTTGCCAAATCAAAGTCCATAGAATCTGACTCACTTGATGAAGATGACAGAACTTGACCTTTTTTCTTGTTTCGTGTAGGTTTTAAAGTTGAAGGTCCCGGGTTATCGCGTGATTTTCTTAAATCTTCAATTGATATACTATCGCCCGGTGCCACTTGCAATTTCTTTTTTCTTGCAGGTTTACCAGCTAATCCAATAAAATCTTGACGTTCATTTTGAATTTGATCCAGAAATGCTTTACCAATTAAATCATTATCGAGCATATCACTTTTATGTTCAGCCAACCGTTCTATTAGTTTTTCTCTGTTCACTGGGTGTATACCAGATTTTTTGAAACCAGCTTTTAAATTTTCTGCTTTCTTGAACTCAATTTTGTCCATTAACTGTGTCAGTAGTCGGGGGAATATATCTTTCGGGAGAGTTGTATAACAACTACCAGTTTTCGTGTTTTTCCACTGCCTCAAAATGTCTCTCCAAGCCCCCTTCATTGGCCTAAAAAAGGCTACGTCGAGTGGCTGAGATATATGCGTGGTGTTTGGTGGCAAACATATAAACTTAATGTCATGAGTATCACATAATTCTAACACATGTTCGTTTATGTGTGACGCTAAATTATCGCCAATTAAGGCACTAGGTCCTCCACCCTGTACTTCTTTCAAAAAAGTTGTTACAAACCAATTTTCAAAAATGTGGGAATCAAACCAACCACTTTTACTGCGATTATATCTTGCGTTGGGAGGACCCCCCTCAGTCCATGTCGTCCATAGCGATTCTGCTTTATAGACAACGTAAACCGGTAAAACATGCTCCTCAGCATTTCCACAAAACATAAGTGAAATCGCACTTTTGCTTGAATTGCAAATTCGCTCTACGTATTTAGAGCCTCTTTTACCTATCACTTTTTTTGTTCCCGGATCGTCTGTAAGGTTTGTTTCATCATAGTTATATATACGTGAGGGCGGAATACCAGCTAAGGTTTGTTCAAGACGGTCCATATAATCATTTACATCGTCAGTTGTGATGTTCGCACGACTTTTTTTAATATTTGCACTGACTCTCACCGATAAATCTTTGTTTCTTTTTAAGAAACCGTGAATCCAGTCATCACCTGGAATATTGTCAGTAAATTGAGACGTTCGAACTCCCTTACAATCTAAATAACGAGTTACGCACATCTTAAGGTCCGAAGGGATTAATGGGAAACCAAAATCGGCAAGTTTCATGCAATGTTGTGCGAAGCTAACTTCCACGGCGGGAGTAAATGCTGTGGGATGGCCAACACTTTTACTGTGCAATGCTTTTAGTTTATTCTTTATGGTTGACCTAGGTATCTTGTAGTGTTCGGAAGCTTTACGTTGTGTCATTTGTTCGGACTTAATAGCTCTTAGACATGCCTGTAACGTTTCCGGCTTATAGTTTGTGTACGCCCTCGTACCTAGCGATCTTTTTGGATTACGCGGCATCGTTAACTATTGAGAAAAATAGACAAGACAGAATGAGAGACTATATAAACTAAGTAGGCAGGTATAACTTAAGTGCCTAAAATGACTAATTATATCATAAACATGACAAAAAATGTAAAAAAAAAAATCATATTTTACCTATCACTATCAAATAATAGCGGGACAAAGTTACCCCAAGCTACAAAATGTAAGTTTACAAAAACACATTTGGTTTTTTTTTAAATTTTTTGATTTATTCTTTATTAGTACTATATGTATGAGATAATATCAGACTTACCGAAAAAAAGGACGATTCTATGACTTCAAATGAAACAAAAGTTTTGAGACGTGGTTTTTTTCCGTTGAAAACACGTGAATACAAACAATTTTTTTTTGATAGCAACACAATTGATAACGGTAAAAACTGTTATCACATTCGGTTACCAGTGTTGTATACTATCGAAAACCACTACAACACATTGATAATAGTCACATGTCTTATCACAACACACAGAAGTATTCAAAATTCCAACGGTGGGCCAAAGTTACCACCCGGAGCAAAGTTACCCCATGTTACGGTAATCGTAAATATAGCTCAGTGTTCTTCTTTATAGTAACTGTATGTCTTCGTTTAACCCATTTGCCTACCAAAAGATCAAACATTTTTTTTAATGTAATATATAATAGCCATAATTCAGAGTGCTCAGGAACTATATCTCCAATAATGAACCCCAAATATTTAGTGAAACATGACATTTCTGAATCTGACATTTTTAAATGTTCATGTTTGAGATTTTCTCTAGATATTAGTGGTGGTCTATATCTAATATTGGTTGGACCATAATTAACCCTTCGTTAGTCACCTTAATGATTAGAATAATCTTAGTCACCCGGGGTAATATAAACCCCATATGCTAATTTAATTTTCTTAATTTATTTTTTCATAGAATTTATTTTTATTTTTTTCTAAATATATTTTGAATACATGTATAATTGATATTTTAATAGTTGAAGGCTATTTTTTTAATTATTTCAGAGTTAATATACATTTTGTTGTATATTACTTAAAATATTAACCATTGCTAATCACTTTTTCAGTTTGTTATTTTATTTGTAATGTTATATTAATAAAGTGATCTAGTCTTCAAATTTTTACTTTAGGTAACTCACTCAATATATTTTGATTATTATTTGTGAATTTATGTTGAATAGGAACCCTAATATAATAACTGAAAAAGGGTGTTTAGAGAGCTTTTTAAGAGCTAACTTATCGATTTCTCGACGTGATTCAATGTCACGTATATCATCAAAACGTATAAGCAGCGTAATAAAAATCTAAACCGTTGTATTGACATTGTGGCATGAAAAGATTCTATACCAAATCCTGTTGTATCCCATAAATTAAGTATATTTTGTTTCCCTGATTTATTTACACCAGCTAAAATAAGAATACCAATCAATGCAGATATTTCTTGGAAATCCGTTTATCGACAATCTATTTGTCGACATAACATAACATAACATAACATAACATAATACAGATCTATAAATCTTAATTTTTGAGAAAAATTTAAACGTAATAAGTAATAATTAATTAATAATAAAACAATAAACAATGTGATTTAATGTTTGAATAAAAAAAATTAAAATCTTTCTTTTTTTTTTAAATTACAATACCATTCTCGGTATAACAACAAATTGTTTAAATAGTTCAGGTTGAATTTAAATTAGAACAAGAGTTTAAATATTTTACAAGAGTTTGAATTGATAAAAATTCTTTACCTTTTAAAGGGTTTACATTTTACAATATTGAAAAAAAAATGTTCAATAAAGCACCATACTTGATTTGATTCAACAGGATATTCCAGGTTTAGCGAATGAAAACTTTAAAGCATACATCAACTGCTTTGATAAAAGTCTCTAATAAGTATTGGGTGTTGTCAATTATTGTATAATTATGAATAGGATCCAATCCATCAATATCAATAATTACAACAACATAATATGGTTGAACAGTCAAACCAAAACAAATTGCACGATCTTTTTTTGTTGATGCAAATTTTTCAGTTCATTTGCACACTAGAATAAAACATATATATTATGTTTTAAATTAACTTAAGTTATCTAAATCATAAATTAAAATAGTGAACTTACAACAATGTGAGTAACAAAAGCTCTTGACTAGAGGCCTCGATTGGAAACGTGAATTAATACGTACGTGAACACGAAGTCCATGTACACGTGAACAAAAAATGTATATTCACGTATACTTAATACACGTTAATTTAATATCCGTGTTCACGTATTTTAAAGTTATTCACGGATATTAATTGTGCATTTATAGGTATATTATAATATTTTATGTGGCTTGGTGTGGCGCAGTGCATGCACTCAACTGCGAAAACGCACTGAGTGTACGTAACGGCCGGCGTTGATAGTACGAATCCTTGCCACACATACAAAACCATTGCAGTGACCCACCTGTAACATACTGTACAGTGGAGCAACATGCACTTGCCCACCTTTCTTTTGTTTCAATGTACTGCAAAGTTGTAAAACACGATGGAATTCAATCTAACGGATTGAAAACGACATTGGAACGTATTTTTAAAAACATGTGTCCAATTTCTACTGTGATGGCTGATCGATCTATAACTTCCATAAACAAAGCCCAAAAATTAGAAATATCAGAGCATTGATGGTCAAAAATAGAAACTCTTGTCATTCTTCTTAAGCCATTGCAAGTTCACTTCTATGTGGAGAAAATATTTACAGACTTCAATCCCACATAGCATTAAATATTCTTATCATACTATATGAATATACATTTTAGAATAGTCGTATATGCACAGAATATCTACCAATAAGCCTCAGATATTCAAGGAATAGTACCAGCAACTTACTATGTCTCGCCTCAGATTTACTTAGATTATACCATATATATCTGCAGATATATTCATTAGATATCTGCAGACGGTATCCAAAAAATCTTCCCAGTATATTCCGCCAAGATCCTTATATATATCTAATGCATATCCAGAGAACACATGAAATATAATAAAGGAATATACAATCTGGTATTTAATAAATATTATTTATTTTTGATTGGTCAATAAAATGTAAATCAAAATTTTAAAAAAGTCAATTCTTTATTGAAATGATAATAAAAATGAAAAAGATATATTATAAAATGTATTATATGATAAATAAAATGCACGCTTTAGATGAGAAAATAAACAAAAATGATTTAACATTATTTAAATATAACAGAACATGTATTAGGTATACAATATAAAAAAGTCAGCCCTTTTCATTGAGAAAATAAAAAAGTAATGTAACGTTGTACTTGAAGCCTTTACAATAAAAATAAGTAACATAATATTATTATTTATGCATCATATAATAAAAAAAAAGTTTTAACATTATTTAATATAATAATATAACATATGTATTATATACAATAAAACAAAAAGTCACTTGTTGAAAAAATAATAAAAATGAACATAATATTATAAAATGTATCATATATTAAAAAAAAAAATGATTTAACATAATCTTAATATGATACAACATATGTACCTATTCGTTCAATAAAACAAAACAAAAAGTCACTCCTTTGTTGAAAAAATAATAAAAATGCATGAAGCATTATAATAACATATAATAAAAATGAACATAAGCATAAAATGTCATTTAACATAATAATAACATATAGTGATAATTTAATAAAAATAACATAGGTAACATATTATAAAATTATCATATAATAAAAAAAAAAAGATTTAACATTATTAAATATAATAATATAACATATGTATTATATAAAATAAAACAAAGTCACTCGTTTGTTGGAAAAATTATAAAAATGCATGAAGCAGCATTATAATAACATAATAAAAATGAATATAATATAATGTAAAATATATCATGTTAATAATATAATATAATAAAAAAAAGTCAGTCCTTTGTTTAAAAAATAATGAAAAATCATGTGACATTAACATAACATAATGTTTGTTACTATGTAAATAATTAATTAGTTGTAGGATTTTTCATTCTTTCCTTAGCTTTAGCTAGCCAAGTACCAGCAACACCTTTTATATGTTTGTCTGTTTCCTCTTTGTATTTAATTTTTACAGCACCTTACAACAAAAAAAGTTTTTTTTTAATAACTTTGTATCATTTTAGATTCTGAGTGGAACGATGAATGTATTGATTTTACAATGATGTGTGTTTTTTTTTTTATTTTTTTTTTATTTTTTTATTTTTTTTTTTATTTTTTTTTTTATTTTTTTTTGTGTCTGTCATCACGTTTTAGGACAGTAAAAGTGCTTGGATTTTCTTCAACAGTACCTTTTCTGATAGGAAAGTGAATCTAGTTGGTACTTTGGGGGGTCAAAAGTAAAATTTTTCCAATAGTTTTCAACGCGCCGTGAAAACAAAGAAAAAT
>NC_042493.1:23829805-23840976 GCF_005508785.2 Acyrthosiphon pisum
TTCAATGACGTTATATACCTATTATTAATTTTTTTATTTTTTATTAATTGACCCGCTGCCACTTATAGGCCATATTGGATGGTTTCTACTGTGGGGGAGGGTACTGTGAGTTTTAAACGCGTGTGTTTTTGGTTTTGGCAGATTTTTTAGCGGGCACTCGTAGCCTGTAGGTATCTGCCATGCCCGACTGTGGGATGGCGGCACTTTTCTCTGGACACCGTGACTTTCCAGAAGAAAAATGCCGCCCACGGCCGTCGTCGAACCGGCGTCGGTGTGTGTCGCCTTAATCCACTCGGCCACTCCGGCCACTCCGGCCCCCTATTATTATTATTATAATATTATTACGACGTATAAACAGTAAACGCTATGTCGCATTTAACATTGATATTATACTGTGTTGGCTAGTATTGTTTATTGTTGACGACAATTGTGCCTATACACTGTTTATTCGAATAGAATTAGTTTATTTATATTGTAATATTTCGACAGTAAATTGTTTCCAATATTCATTTAATTTTTTTAAGTTTGGTTTTTATATATTATAGTGTTTAAATTTAAGTAAAGCAAAGTAATATTTTCAATTAATTGAATTATTTTTCCTCGACTTAAAATAGCTGCCAACACAGTGCTAAGTTTCACGCGTGAAGTGATATTCCATCAACTAATTAAGATGTGGCTGCAGGTCGTAGCTTAGATTGCATTAATTACAATTAATTATACAATATTATATAGGTGCACTTAGAATAGATTTGATAAGCCAGATTTATTCAAAAACAGCTTTTAGTTAATTAATTTATCAGCGAAAGGCCCATTAGCCATGGGCTCGTTATATTATGTTTTAAATGTATGCGAGACTAAATTCCTTTTAAAATTCAAACCCTAAGACCACCTATATATATATATTAAATTTGTTTCTTTGCAATATCCCTAATTTAATTTCATATATTAACTATTAATATAAATGTATATAAAATATTTAAATTTTTTGAATAAATAATATAGTTTAATATTATATTTAAATATTGAATAATTAATTGATTTGTATATTGAAGTAACATTGATAAATAAATATAATAATAATAATAATATTTTAGTAACGGAATAAAATTCCAATTTACAATAATAAAAATAATGACAACTTCATAGGTGTGTGTTATAATAAAAAATTAAAACAAATGATATAAGAACGAGAGAAAAAAAAGAATAAAAAAAAGGTGGGTAAGTGGATGTCGCTCTGCTGTACAGTAGGTTACAAGTGGGTCACTGTATAATGGATAGTATTAATGAATTTTTTTTTTTTCTCATAAAATTAACGTTCCAACCGAAACCAATCACGAGGAAAGTATCGAGTTCCGATTAAAACGTGTTCTATTATTTCAACCCACATAGCATTAAATATTCTTATCATACTATATGAATATACATTTTAGAATAGTCGTATATGCGCAGAATATCTACCAATAAGTCTCAGATATTCAAGGAATAGTACCAGCAACTTACTATGTCTCGCCTCAGATTTATTTAGATTATACCATATATATCTGCAGACATATTCATTAGATATCTGCAGACATCTTCGTTAGATATCTGCAGACAGTATCCAAAAAATCTTCCCAGTATATTCCGCCAAGATCCTTATATATATCTAATGCATATCCAGAGAACACATGAAATATAATAAAGGAATATACAATCTGGTATTTAATAAATATTATTTATTTTTGATTGGTCAATAAAATGTAAATCAAAATTTTAAAAAAGTCAATTCTTTATTGAAATGATAACAAAAATGAACAAGATATATTATAAAATGTATTATATGATAAATAAAATGCACGCTTTAGATGAGAAAATAAACAAAAATGATTTAACATTATTTAAATATAACAGAACATGTATTAGGTATACAATATAAAAAAAGTCAGCCCTTTTCATTGAGAAAATAAAAAAGTAATGTAACATTGTACTTGAAGCCTTTACAATAAAAATAAGTAACATAATATTATTATTTATGCATCATATAATAAAAAAAAAGTTTTAACATTATTTAATATAATAATATAACATAATTAATATACAATAAAAAAAAAAGTCACTTGTTGAAAAAATAATAAAAATGAACATAATATTATAAAATGTATCATATATTTAAAAAAAAAAATGATTTAACATAATCTTAATATGATACAACATATGTATTCGTTCAAAAAAACAAAACAAAAAGTCACTCCTTTGTTGAAAAAATAATAAAAATGCATGAAGCATTATAATAACATATAATAAAAATGAACATAAGCATAAAATGTCATTTAACATAATAATAACATATAGTTATAATTTAATAAAAATGAACATAGGTAACATATTATAAAATTATCATATAATAAAAAAAAAAGATTAACATTATTAAATATAATAATATAACATATGTATTATATAAAATAAAACAAAGTCACTCGTTTGTTGGAAAAATAATAAAAATGCATGAAGCAGCATTATAATAACATAATAAAAATGAATATAATATAATGTAAAATATATCATGTTAATAATATAATATAATAAAAAAAAGTCAGTCCTTTGTTTAAAAAATAATGAAAAATCATGCGACATTAACATAACATAATGTTTGTTACTATGTAAGTAATTAATTAGTTGTAGGATTTTTCATTCTTTCCTTAGCTTTAGCTAGCCAAGTACCAGCAACACCTTCTATATGTTTGTCTGTTTCCTCTTTGTATTTAATTTTTACAGCACCTTACAACAAAAAAAGTTTTTTTTTAATAACTTTGTATCATTTTTTTAAATTAAACTAAAAAGTATATAGTAAATTGTACACATATTTTACAATGCAATTTTATAAATTACAAAAGGTAACTGTTGTAATATCACGTATATTTGTATATTGCTTATTAATTAAATTATTTACAACTATACATGTACACTATGAACAACATGGAATAACAAGATCTACTTTAGCAGAACAGTTTTCAAAGATAAAACAAAAAAAAATGATTATATTTAAAATATTTAAAAAGCATTATTACTTTTTACTAAATCAGCCAGGGCTGTTGTTGCAAAACTTAATTTTTTTTGCCTTCCAAACCAACTGAATTGCTCAGCGACTTGATTGGTTAAAATTGTTTTAAGAATCCGTCTTAGAAGTTCACTAAATGATGATCCACCAATAAGAGACATATTTTTTACCTTAACAAAAATTAATAGTATTATTAGATACATTTAACTAAAAAATATAATATTTAAATTAAGTACATTATTAACACAACTATAATAACATCAATTATGTCCTAAATAAGTAGTGAAAATATGTATCAATAAGATCAGAAATAGTAATGAGAGTTTTTGACTTCCCATAACCGTAACTTGGAAATTGTTAGTTAGAAGATTGTAAAATATGAATTTATTATTATTGTTTATTATTAATCTACTAGCTGATCCCGTGCACCTCGTCGCCCATTAAAAATACCTACTCCATATGTATTAATCTCTAAACGTTAATTAACATAATCAAAAAGGGATTATTATTCCGAAAGGGATTCATTATTCCGATGGCCACGCTTGGGTGTGTGCTGTAATTAATATCGGCATCATAGTGTAGTGCACAAAGGCTCAATTCGGTGGTTCGTCTAGATCGAGCACCCATTACTCGCATGGTCCCCAATCTTGCTTCTCGGTGCTCGTCTGTCCCGGATGAGCGGGCCCGGGACCGCCGTTCTCGGTCGGTACTCAACCTGGCTTCTCTTTGCTCGTCTGGCTCGGATAAGCGGGCCAGGGACTGACGTTCTCGGTCGGTCCTCAACCTGGCTTCTCTTTGCTCGTCTGTTTCCGCGGCTCGTGTTTCCCGCTTCTTGCGTGCTAGAACTGCGGGACTATTTGTCGATCGTTTGTTGTTGGGCATAATAAATTAACTAATAATAGTAGAAATTCTTATAATAGTTGCAATTGAATCGTTGGGCACTATAATAAATAACAAACATTTTAAACCATTGGCAACCAATAATTATTATTATTATAGCTTTGAAACCCACGGTAACTATTTAAAAACAAAAAGGTCCATAAGTTTCAAAATATTATATAATTGATTGCCATGGGTAGATGGACACACCCGTACTATATCTGATCCTGTGCAATTCGTTGCCCATTAAAGACCTATAATTATAAACAACACTCATGGTAACCTTGGTAACCATAGTAACCATGGATCATGGTAACCTTAATAGCCATGAAATCTTGGTAACCTTAGTAACCATGGTAACCTTGGTAACCATGGTAACATGGTAACCTTAATAGCCATGAAATCTTGGTAACCTTAGTAACCATGGCAACCTTGGTAACCATGGTAACATGGACACACAGACACACTGACATACATTCATTTTTATATATATAGATTTATATTTGAATCAAAAAATTATTAACAATGACATTTTCTAACAATAAGAGAAAAATGTGGAAATGTTAGATCACCAACAGATCTATAATGTATTACATTTTTAACAATTATGATTATAACATAACATAAAATGAAAACTCACCAGTGCATCATAAACATCAACTTTAGATAATTTTATTTGCTTCAATTCATCATCTAATTTGTTAAAATTTTCCAAACAAGTGATTGGAAACTGTCTATATATGATTTCTTCTTCTTTTGTTTTTTCCTTATGAATAATATCAACATTACCAATTGCATTGGCACTATTGACTATTGTTTGAATATTATCCAAATATCGTAATTGCTCTTTTTGATGAATTCCCATAGTTATTAATAATCTAGAAGTGTCCGACTGCCATTTCTCAACAACTAAAATTGCATAAATAGTTTTATAAACATAAAGAAACTCAAATGAAAAGTAATACTAAATATCCAATGGATGTGCAACAAATTAAATCTACTTGAAAAATAAATAAATTTTTTTGATATAGAAACTTGGTATAAAATATATGAAATAATTAATAGATCTCTTTTTTAATTAATTTTTATTACATTTACTTACTTGTATGCAGTTTAGTTTGATCATTGTGGAGATCTTCAAATTCTGCAAAAACAATATAACATACCTATTAGTTTTTTTAGTTATAAATTAAAACAAATCAAGTTGATCATCCACACCATTTTATTATTTTACTAATTAAATAAAAACATTTATTACTTGTATCAATATACTTTTGTAGTTCTTCCATTGTGTCAATTGTACAGCTTGAATTGTTAGCTAACACTTCAGGAATATCAACTGTTGGGCTTATAAAAAAATCATTTGATGTTACATTTTCAGGTACAAGCAAAATATCATCCTCATTGGTACTATTATTCATAAAATCTTCTAAAATAGTATAACAAATTGAAAAATTATAATCACTATTATATTAACTATATAACAGTAGGTACTTCATAACATAAAAAAATCATATATATCAACATTATAGGTAATATATTTATATGATAAATCTTACCAAATGTTGGTGGAAATGGTATCAACTTTGTACGTTTATTAGGAGTACTGTATTCCTCATCAGACATTGTATCATCATATTTTTTATTCTTTTTTTTAATTCGTTTAATAGAATTGTTTGTGGCAGATTCAGCTTCGGAAAGTTCTGATTCATATTGTGCTCTACAAGCTTTTTTCATGGCTGTTGGGTAGTCAACTATTTTTGATTTTGACAATAATTTGCAGTTATAAAGTTTCCATGACTTTGATGGCACCTCATTTAGACGTATTGCTTCAGCTACTACAGTATCTTTATATGGAGGCCAATAGCAATGATTTAGGTCCTTGAACCAATTGACAGGCACAGCCTCAACAGAATTTTCTTCAAGGAACTTGACTATGTACCAAGCAGTATTGTTCCCAATTTCCAGCTCCATTGTTAATAAAATTACAACTATTGACAAACATATTTGCATTAGATTTAATAAACATTGTAAAACTAAAGACCTAATAACTAATTACAGTTTTACTATTCATATTATTTAAATATTTACATATAATATATACATATAACACAATATATAATATATATTGTAATACTGTGCTATATTTTAGCATGATATCTATTATAACCATTCATGAAGAGTGTAACAAAGGAAATAAAACAAATCCATGACCAAATGGTAATCTGACCAATTTTGTTGATATATTATCAATATTCCAATAGTCATACTCTGCACACAAATTAGAAACAAAATGAACTCCAATTAAGGAAGAACGGTCTGGTTTGTTATAAAAATTAGTTACATTTAAGTATTTCTTCCCAATAGCAATAGGTTTTTTGGATTCAGATTGATAGGAAAAACTAAAAATTTCTATTATTGTGTCACATTTTAATTTACAACAACGGTTTTGTTTTGATATTGTCAATTTATACAACGGTAATGTTAGCTCTTCATATTGTGGTCCAACACAATCTTGTGTTATAATTTCATTTTGCTTAATTTTTGTAAATTTATATTCTAATGTATTTAGACTTTGTTGATTGTTATAATTGAATGCTTTATTGAAGTTTTGAGATTCTGATAATCTACGAACAATTTGAGGTAAAATATCAGAAGGCTTTCTCAATAATTTTTTTAATTGACCAAGGTAGTTTTCAAAAGGAAAATTACTAAAATTATCCAATGGGCCAAATTTTCTCACATCATCGCATAAATGTAAAAGTTTATGAATATTATGAACCATAAACTCTTTACTATAAATTAAACCACAACTTTTCACAAAGTGATTTAATAACTTTTCAGCATAGTCAACATATTGAAACTCGAATGCTTTATTTGATATTAAAATAGATATGGCCAAATGTAAGGTTATAAAATGATCATATTTCTCTGTATCTAATACATCTTTAAGGACTAATGGCCCTAAATAAAGAAGAAATAATCTATATTCAGTAGCTTTAAACTTTTTAGCTTCTTTGAGCGATCGGGGCTTTCTAGAAAATTCCCTAGGAATATATTGCCTAAATGATAGTAATTGTTCAGATATTTGGTTTACTAACACTGAGGGCAATTTATTAGGTGGTTTGCCATTGATCCAAGTACCAACTAATAGTTTTTTTACCACACCGAGAAGGACTAAATGCATATAGTCAAGGGGTACTGTTGATATTAAATCTAAACCAGATATTTGAGTCAGTATAGTTTCTCCTATGTGATGGTTTTCATCAGTTTGATTTCTAAAATCTTCGTTTGTTCTTTTAGTAAAATTTGTTTCAGGAAAACACATTCTACCATTGATATGTTCTCCTTCAGCTGTACACTTAGAGCAAGAGTAGTAACCAGCGTGCCCTTTTATCTGCAACACACTTGCTTTAGCTACTGTATCAAATAATAACATACATATTTCAATACGGGTTAACTTTCCAGCAACCATAATTTCTGTATCACATAAACCAACAGCTTCAGAAACAAATTCTTCAAGAAAGTTATTAAAACAGCAAGGTTTTTCTTGGCCATGATAAATACCAATAGGGAAGACGATATTATTTAATGGTTTATAATCTTTAACAATTCCCAGAATAGGATAAAGTTGACTTCCTGAAGACTTACTTAAAGGAAGACCATCAATATTTATTGCTAACTTGATAGTCAACGGAACAGATAATTGTTTATTAAAAATATTGTTTAAACTATTTAAGATGCCAAAATGATAATACAACCCTGGTTGTACAACTCGCATAATTGTTGTTTTAGGTGTCATTAAAAATGTCCTAGGATCCTTAGGAAGATTTCGAAATGTTGGTATTTCCCTTAATATTGATAATAAAACTTGCAGGGCGTTATGGTTGATTTTAAATTCAATACTCCAATTTTGGAGCTTTTCTGAAAAAGTTTCATTACTCATTTCATTGGTATTATAATTATTTTTAGAATTGTTATCCATCTCACAATATACTATACTTTCATCACTAGTACTAGATGGTTGTGAAAACGATTCACTACTATTCCAAACACAAGACATATTTTCAATATATTGAGAATTGACACTATGGCTATTATCATCTGCATTAGAGTCCAGCATAGGAGACAAATTAGTTGAAGTAATATCAGATGGTAATATAGGGACATCAGGACTAACTAGACTACTGTTCTTAGGTTCAATGGTAGAATTAAAAATCGATTCGACTGATATGTTTAAATCGTTTAACTGATTTTTAACCAAACGGTTAAAATGTCTTTTGGAAAATGAACTTTTCTTCATAGCTTCAAATTTTATTAAATCATAGAACAGCAAGCAACTTAGATGGTTATATAAATATCCTTAATTCCTAAATAATTAGATAATTTTCAAGTTATTATATTAAATTATTTAATTTTTTCAATTTTTAATAATATGTTTAACTATTATTACTATGATTATGCTGTTATATTACAATTTTATACATTTTATGTGACATATAATATTGCATCTAACAAAAAGTAATTATAATAATTGTTTTTAAATGAAATAGTTTTAATTTTGAGGCCCAATTAATTGGTATTTTAAAAAGTTCTTGATAAATTCAAATTTTCAATCAATATTTTAACAATAGGTAGGTTATATTATAATAATATATAATATAATAATAATAAATAATAGGTATATATATAATATAATACCTTCTAATAATTTATTCATTAGTGTAACAAAAATTTGAGACTTTTTTATGTTCAAACACAATCATATATTATATGAATTTAATTGTAATAATACAGAAACTTAATTTTATTTATTGTATTTTGTATTTTGATACTTTATCTTCGAATTTCTAATGTTATGTTTAAATGTTTTTTATGATCAACTGCTTGAGTATCTATTATGAAGAATCTATGAATCTTTCAATTTAAAAAAAATCAGGAGTTCTTCTTAATTGTATTAATATTAGTAATCGTAGAGAATGAAATTTTTAAACATACAATTAATCACTCCCAAAACTTGATAATTTATTATGACAATGTTCTTTTTTCTTGACACCCAATATTTATCAGTTTAAACTAGATTTAATTTAATTTAAAGATTTAAAGTCAACATCAATATTGTATATTAGATAGTAGACAGATCTAATTGTAAGTTTAATCACAGATTAAATGAAAATATTTAATAATTTTTATTATTATATTTATATTTCTACGAAATAATTTTTTTGGAAGAAAATTAATTTTACGCTGACACTTCCTTGACTGGTATATAATATAAATAATATAATGATAAAGTGATTTAACCATATTATGGTTAATCTACATTTTTTATAAATACAACTATGACCATTCAAAATAGTTAACCATAATATTATATTGACTCTTCAGAGTCTAGGATTATACTTATTATTGCAAGTAAATAAGATTAAAGAATATACTTACTTACTATAGGTACATGACCATGTTAATAAAATGTATTTAAATAAACAAACATACCTGATTTTGAGCTGCAAATAAAACTTGGGTCTAGGAACTTGAATGAAATCGTCAATACTTCAATAGGGCAAACAAAATAAAACAAAACTACAAAACAAAAGAAGCACGTTGGAACATGGAACCGTTGTCAAAAAGCATTATTAACCGCCGTTTTAGTAACTCGTAATCGTAATAGTAATAAACTAATAACAAGGTTAGGTTTATATTAAGATGCGCGCGCATGCTGCATACTCGGTTGCACAGCGAACGTCCAAAGTATAATGCAAAACGAATATTCTTAGCATATATCATAATTATATACAATGGATATACCGTAGAGAAGTGCATCATAAAACCATATGAATAGAATATTCTATTCCAATTCAATAACTGATATCTAATCTCGTATATACCTATTATATCTCCTGGAGTGTTTGTATATCTATGGTATAATTGGGATTTTTGTAGAATATCCTATTAATATATTGTGCTATGTGGGATGGTAAGGCCATTGTTCAACAAATTGTTAAACAACCATTTAAAACCACAGGATAATGGCGACCAAAGTATAACTTATTTTAAGCTAACTATTATTTCTGATATTAAAGAACGGTTTAATCTTGAGTAGGATTCAGAAAGCAGAGTTTTTGTTCGACAAATCGCGTCATTTTTGGATCCAAAGTATGAACATTTGGATCATGAACCCATAATTGCACGAGAAAATATACGATCATCCGTTATAATTGTATTAAATAATACTGAGACTGATGCACATAATGTAAATACACGACGCGAACCATCACTTCAAAAAAGTGCACTAGAATAGTGACTTTATAGTGATAATGTTATTGAAATCAACGATTTGACGACCGAGTTTCAAAATTATTTAGCTGAACCTCAATTAAAGTTCGATTTGAATCCATTTGATTGGTGGAGATCTAGAGAAGATAAATATCCAGAAATTGGAATACTGGCAAAAAATATTTATCAATGGCTGCCACATCAGTGAGTTCTGAACGATGTTTTTCCACAGCTGGGAACGTGGTAAATTCATAAAGAACATCATTATGAACAAAAAATGTTAATTTATTGGTTTCCTTATATCAAAATCGCAATTTGATACCATAATATTATTATTATACTTAATCATTTATAAATGATTATTTTTTTTTATATTAATAAAAGTTTCGTCATTATCATAACTGAAAAAGTAATGTATAGTGGAAACAATCTAATAAATAATGATGGTTGATAATCATATTATTACATACATAATATTATATATACCATACCTAACTTAGAGTCTGTAGTGGATAAATCTAGAGGATTCTATACTTGATTTATGAATAATTATAATTTGTAATATGTAAGGAAAATAACGCGTTGATGTTTTTGATGTAATTAATTTGCGTTTATTTCACATACGTTACTCATTTATACAGTTACAATTTATATATGTGTAATACAGTATTTCTTTTTATGAGTTCAATTTATACTCTTACGAGTGTACAGAGAAAAATAATATATTTGCGGGTTTACATAAATTACGGGGGGAAAGCATGAACATTGAACTTACGGTTATTAGTCGGGTTTTGTGAAAGTTGGCTCGGCTCTGGTGGCGTAGTGCACCTACGGGACATCGGCGCAGTCAGGGGCACGGTAATATATTGTTATTACCGGCGTGAAAGGTTTAACAACAAAAAATGGTCAGCAGTGACGGTGATGAACGGCAACTATCGGCGGACAGTGGTGGTATGACTCAGCTTCTTGGTGTGACGTG
>NC_042493.1:23841026-23844374 GCF_005508785.2 Acyrthosiphon pisum
TGGTCCCATGCACAATTTTATTTGATGTTTCACGTGTTTCTGATTTTCCAGTATTAGTTGATGATATTTGATAATATTAATCTTATTGTACGTTTTCTGCTGATTTCGAATATGTGCTTGGCTTTTTTCTAGCTTTAATATTTCATCCGGAAACTCATGTTTTCCGGCGGGCGGCATGCGTTCATAAAACTGCCGTGCCGACCCGCGCTATCTGTATTTTCTAGTTGTAGTTGCGCTCCGTCGCGTAATCGATATCGCACGGCGGCGATCAATATTGCTTGAGGGTAATGTGCAAACTAGAGCGCGCCACGCATTTGGTCGCTCCGTTTTATCTCATTACAAATATTAACAACTAAAATACTAACTATTAAGTATTTACTAATTAGTTATTTCTTATTATTTATTGATATTATTTTATATTTAGTATATTTTATTACCAACTCACTAAGTTCGAAAATATAAATAACTCATAACTTACCACTCACCAGTCACTGTAATATAATTTATAAACCTATCAGCCAGTTACTATATACCTTATTAGTTATTAGTTATCACAAATATAAATAGACAATATATTATAAGTATACAATTTTTAAAATTTAAAAATACAGGTGATTTATTTTCAGGGAATTACACTCTCCCACATAAATACCAATTTGATATGGAACTACGTTATTTTCAGTACAAATATTGAAATATCCGTATTAATATTTTTAAATTTTAATACAATAATAACCGTATTGTCAAATGTGAAATGACAATGGTAGGTTTCGTTAACTAGAACAAGAACTTTGAAATTTTTTTGTGTTACAAAGATGTGAAGGACTGAACCACGGGGGTTGTTATCGCGACAGCCCCAGGAGTGTGAAAGTGCTTTGCATTAAAGTCACCACCAATTAAAAAGTTGTTACTAACTGTGTTAAAGCAATTAGCGTAATGATTAACTGTGAACTTGTGTTTTGGGGGGAGTAAATAGCAGCAATGTTAATAGGAATATTATTTAGTTTTACAGTAAATTGCACATGATTGAAGATGGTCAAGACAGAAATTTGGAAGGGGTTCAAAAAGGACTGTGGATTTAATTAGTATGGCAACGCCCACCATGGGTCGTACCGTCAGGGTGGTTGGTTTTTAATATCTTGTATCCGGGGATATGATTGGTAGAATATTTAGTGAAATGCGTCTCGGTGATTAGGGCAATGTCGATGCGTTTATTATACAGAACATTTTGCAGTTCGATGACATGATTTTTTAAACC
Organism: Acyrthosiphon pisum; assembly: GCF_005508785.2. Taxonomy (NCBI): domain Eukaryota; kingdom Metazoa; phylum Arthropoda; class Insecta; order Hemiptera; family Aphididae; genus Acyrthosiphon; species Acyrthosiphon pisum. The sequence goes on from NC_042493.1 coordinate 23,842,285, forward strand.
GTTAGCATTAAAAGTAGTAAATAGTAGTATTAATAGAAATTTATTTGTAATTGAGTTGTAAGGCATTATGCTTTGATAAGTAACTTTTCTATTACTTTGGTAAGTAGTGAATAATAATAATAATCATTAATTATGCCGATATCAAAAACCAAACAAAACACCAACGCTAATCAACAGTCCAAGCCAAATGCAAATACGCATAATCAATCAGGTAATGATAATAGTCGGTGGGCAGTTATATTTATAATATGTAGCAAGACCGCTGACAGCGGTCAGCAGATAAGATAACCGCAATGAAACAGTTACGTAATACACTGTGGCTTAGGTGCGTGTAACCAATAATAGTGCGTTTTGGCTCTTGAACAATATACGCACTGCCTGACAGTTAAGTATGACAAGTTTTATAAAAATCAAAGTTATTATAATTAACTAAGTTTGCACTGTTAATAATAAATACAACGCAACTAGCATTGAAACTAGACGTTCACTAATTAGGTAATTAGGAAGAGCGGGAGCGCGAGATACGTGCGTATCGGTCGGCTGCCACCGCGGAACTGAATATTGCATTATTGAATTTTTATTTGTAGTCGTTATGATATAAGTAAATTTGTATTTTAATTCATTAACAACAAATAACCAATAATAATAGATACACATTTTAAAAACATATACAGAAAATAATTTTTAATTTATAATTGATAACTTTTACCTTTTGCTAAATATATAAATTTAGATTTAGAAATTTGTTGATTTCTTTGATTTACAACCTTATATTTTATTATGACTGAATATAACAAATTCCTCATAGTTTAATTCAAAGTATTATTAAATTTATAGTAATCTACAATCATTAATCTATCATTATATTTTTTTTAAATATTATTAATGTAGTCATCGTCACCAGAATTTATATTTTCTGTGGTTACTCCTACAGCGTATAATGAACAATATATATATAATTTACATGGTTGTTATTATAAAATTGATAAAATTGATAACTTAATTAATATATTTATTAATTAATCAAATATTTATAAAAGAAAATATAGTGAAAAACTTGTTAACTTTACTTGTAGTATTGGAAATATCGGTACCTATACACATTTTGTGAACTAATTGCCACATGAAAATTTTACACTTACAGTATCATAAGGAGTTGTGTTTGTACTGTTTGAACCATTAGCAATAATGAAGTCTAAGTTGACTATATCTAGGGGATCTGCACTATCTGTTAAAGATCCCAAAGAATCTGACGAAACCAGCAAGTATATTATGTTTCCTCTGCAAAAAAGATTACAAATATGTTTTGATGATTATTGGTTATGTGGTCAAATTAATTATTATCTATCGAATACACTGTATTTTATAATAATATATTTAACGCATTATCTACCTAAATTTATATTCTGGGCGGAGCGTGGAAGCTATTGGTTTTACAATAGGGTTTATTATTATTATTATTTTTTTTTTATTTTTTTTTTATTTTTTTTTTATTAGTTTCACGGGCATTAGCCCTTTTTACATTACAATATATATTTTTACATCAGACATTTTACAATAAGATAAAAGTAACTTATATCTATACAATTTACATTAATAAATAATATATATTTCTGATGACAATAATAGCTTATGTTGAGTAAATATTTTACAAATTTAGCAAATCGTCGAAGAAAGGCTCTGCATTGGCAGACGACATTAGGCGCCTTAAAGGCATATTAGCCATATAGTTGGTGGTGGCGTGTGGGACATAGAAGAAAGCTTTTGAACGGGATGGACGGGATGGAACTTTAATGGAGATTTGAGAGAGAAGGACTGGAGAATCTATATTATTGTTTAAAAGACCCGCAAGAAATTTTAAACCTGCAGCATGGCGACGTTCGGCCAAGGGGGCCATGCCTAGATGAATAGAAATCAGTGTATAGTCGTGAGGTGCACAAGGTATCTTACGTATATGACTAGCATAGCGTAGGAACCGGCGTTGAACACGCTCAATTTGCCTTGCATTATCCGCAGTATGTGGGTCCCAAAGTACGGTCCCATATTATAAAATGGGACGCACAAGAGCGCAGAAAAGTGTTTTAATGATG
>NC_042493.1:23844424-23845689 GCF_005508785.2 Acyrthosiphon pisum
TATAAGAGTTGGTATTAATATTTTTTTTTATTTTTATAATGTATATAGTTTGGATACTTGTCAGAGTGAGTATTTTTATTGTTTATTGGTTTATTTTACAATTGTTATGTGATTTGTGATTTGTAGAACTTGATGATTTCTGTATTTTTAAGGATGTTGGTTTGTTTGACCTTTTTACTATTTATTTTTTTTTAGGTCCATCAACAAGTGTTATTTTTTGTACACAAATTGGTGTGTTGGGGTATTTTGTTAATTCTTTATTTCTTTTTGTATAATTTTCGATCAAATTGATTTTTACTTTATTTATTTTAATTTTTGTGTTTTTATCATCGTTTTTAGTTTCTTTAAGTTTTATATCGCGTATCAATGAATTGAGTGTCGGTATTTCTTGTATGTGAACTATATTGTTGGGAATTTCATTTGACATTTTTGTTCTAACGGTATACAATCCACAATTCCCATCGTTTAGGACGTTTTCTCCTGGTTTGAATATAGGAAATATATTATTGGCTTGATTTTGATTTTTAGGTTGTACCATGTCTTTTATTTTTGTTTCATTTTTATTATTATTATCATTAAAAAATGTATGAATGTTATTTATTATGTTAGCGTGTTCTTTTGATTTCCGATTGTGTGTTATCTTTTGTTCCTCTTTATGGTATATATGTATTTTAATGTTAGTATTTTGAAATTCTGAGTATATTAATTGTTTTATTATAGACCAATTTAATTTGTCTATCCCTGAAGCTAAAGTGAGTAATGCGATTTTTGAAATGTTTAGTTTTGTAGCCTCAAGTAATAGATTGTGAATTGAAGATTTTAGATCCTTATATTTGGGCTTGTGATACTGTAAATCTTTTGTTATCAAGTGGAATATAGTTTTATAATTATTGATTACAGGTATCGTTTCTCCCACATTTATTTTTTGTAATGAAAATTGTGGTTTAGTATCACCATATACTTTGGATATTAAATTTGTTATCCCCTTATTCATTTTGAGATCTGCAATATACAGTGAGCTATAGCAAAGTTATCTGGGCAATTAAATATGCTATCTTTTAATTCTATAATATTGTTTTTATTATTTATACTATTTACCGCGTTTGCATTGTTTATTTTGAATTGGACATATATATTATTACTACTTAAAATAATGTTACTGTCTTTGAAATCGATTACGGCATTATTTTTGATCAGAAAGTCATTTCCAAGTATGATCATGCTGCTTAATTGTTTTAATACGTGAGCGTCAATATTGAAGTAGT
>NC_042493.1:23845739-23846177 GCF_005508785.2 Acyrthosiphon pisum
TTTAACTGACCCATAGTTTCCTTTTAAATTTCCTATTTCCTCTCGTAATTTACTAATTTGTTGTTCGTATTTATTTGCTGGATTTTATTTTCGATTATCTCTGTTTCAGTTTCATATGGGTTTTTATCTATACTATCTGCTGTCATAAACTCTAAGAATTCATATGTGCGAACGTTTTTTTTTAAATTCATCAAGTGTTTCATTTCCTAATATTCCTTTACATCTCAATATTTTGGGTTTTAAGCCTTTCATTATACTTCGTACCATTTCTCCTTGTGACATATCTTTGTCAATTCGCCTACACAATGACTCAGCATCGTTAATGTAAGATACCGTGTGATCGTCTGGGAGCTGTTTACGTTTTTCTAACATTAATCGGAGCATATCGGTCTGTGCTATTGGTTCAAATTCCAAACGGAATTTTTTTTCTAAATCAGC
>NC_042493.1:23846277-23849761 GCF_005508785.2 Acyrthosiphon pisum
AATCCTCTAGATTTATCCACTACAGACTCTAAGTTAGGTATGGTATATATAATATTATGTATGTAATAATATGATTATCAACCATCATTATTTATTAGATTGTTTCCACTATACATTACTTTTTCAGTTATGATAATGACGAAACTTTTATTAATATAAAAAAAATATCATTTATAAATGATTAAGTATAATAATAATATTATGGTATCAAATTGCGATTTTGATATAAGGAAACCAATAAATTAACATTTTTTGTTCATAATGATGTTCTTTATGAATTTACCACATTCCCAGCTGTGGAAAAACATCGTTCAGAACTCACTGATGTGGCAGCCATTGATAAATATTTTTTTGCCAGTATTTCAATTTCTGGATATTTATCTTCTCTAGATCTCCACCAATCAAATGGATTCAAATCGAACTTTAATTGAGGTTCAGCTAAATAATTTTGAAACTCGGTCGTCAAATCGTTGATTTCAATAACATTATCACTATAAAGTCACTATTCTAGTGCACTTTTTTGAAGTGATGGTTCGCGTCGTGTATTTACATTATGTGCATCAGTCTCAGTATTATTTAATACAATTATAACGGATGATCGTATATTTTCTCGTGCAATTATGGGTTCATGATCCAAATGTTCATACTTTGGATCCAAAAATGACGCGATTTGTCGAACAGAAACTCTGCTTTCTGAATCCTACTCAAGATTAAACCGTTCTTTAATATCAGAAATAATAGTTAGCTTAAAATAAGTTATACTTTGGTCGCCATTATCCTGTGGTTTTAAATGGTTGTTTAACAATTTGTTGAACAATGGCCTTACCATCCCACATAGCACAATATATTAATAGGATATTCTACAAAAATCCCAATTATACTATAGATATACAAACACTCCAGGAGATATAATAGGTATATACGAGATTAGATATCAGTTATTGAATTGGAATAGAATATTCTATTCATATGGTTTTATGATGCACTTCTCTACGGTATATCCATTGTATATAATTATGATATATGCTAAGAATATTCGTTTTGCATTATACTATGGACGTTCGCTGTGCAACCGAGTATGCAGCATGCGCGCGCATCTTAATATAAACCTAACCTTGTTATTAGTTTATTACTATTACGATTACGAGTTACTAAAACGGCGGTTAATAATGCTTTTTGACAACGGTTCCAAGTTCCAACGTGCTTCTTTTGTTTTGTAGTTTTGTTTTATTTTGTTTGCCCTATTGAAGTATTGACGATTTCATTCAAGTTCCAAGACCCAAGTTTTATTTGCGGCTTAAAATCAGGTATGTTTGTTTATTTAAATACATTTTATTAACATGGTCATGTACCTATAGTAAGTAAGTATATTCTTTAATCTTATTTACTTGCAATAATAAGTATAATCCTAGACCCTGAAGAGTCAATATAATATTATGGTTAACTATTTTGAATGGTCATAGTTGTATTTATAAAAAATGTAGATTAACCATAATATGGTTAAATCACTTTATCATTATATTATTTATCATTATATTATATACCAGTCAAGGAAGTGTCAGCGTAAAATTAATTTTCTTCCAAAAAAATTATTTCGTAGAAATTTAAATATAATAATAAAAATTATTAAATATTTTCATTTAATCTGTGATTAAACTTACAATTAGATCTGTCTACTATCTAATATACAATATTGATGTTGACTTTAAATCTTTAAATTAAATTAAATCTAGTTTAAACTGATAAATATTGGGTGTCAAGAAAAAAGAACATTGTCATATTAAATTATCAAGTTTTGGGAGTGAGTAATTGTATGTTTAAAAATTTCATTCTCTACGATTACTAATATTAATACAATTAAGAAGAACTCCTGATGTTTTTGAAATTGAAAGATTCATAGATTCTTCATTATAGATACTCAAGCAGTTGATCATAAAAAACATTTAAACATAACATTAGAAATTCGAAGATAAAGTATCAAAATACAAAATACAATAAATAAAATTAAGTTTCTGTATTATTACAATTAAATTCATATAATATATGATTGTGTTTGAACATAAAAAAGTCTCAAATTTTTGTTACACTAATGAATAAATTATTAGAAAGTATTATATTATATATATATTATTTATTACTAGTAAGAGGTGCTATCATACCCAATTTTGCACAAGACCTATTTCTAGAAATCATTGAAATATTTGAATCTTTACTAAGAGTAAAAATCAACATAAACGCATTAACAGAACAATTTTTTTCAAATGAATGCAATTAATACCAATTTTGGAATACACCTGTTTCTGATTTTTTAATGAAACATATGTATGACTTAATTCTATAAAAAATCAAAAGCAAACCAATATGACGTTCGATAGAATACCATTTCACAAACCAACCAAATTTTCGGGTGCTATTCATGAAAACATAGATTCATTTATTCAAAAGTATAATAAAGGCAGTAGCATTAATAGTGTGACTCCAGAACAGAAAAAATCATTTCTAGCCATATATCTACAAAACATGGCATCAACTTCCTTAGACAATTACGAAAATTAGCACCCGACGAACAGGTATCGTTGTCACTACAGCTTCACTAAAATAATTACAACTGTTCGGCCAAGTCATTAGCACATCGCGGTGTGCAATTACGCACGCACGGCGACGACGAACGTTCCCTATCAGCTCCCTTGTCATCCATACACCTCTCATTCTGTTGATTGTGAATTATTATAATTGTTATATTTATTTAATCTCTTTGTGTTGTTTTAATGTGAGTTATTGGTCAGCCCGTTTCCTCATACTTTATTATATTACTAGATTCCGGCGTATAATATAACCTACCTATTGTTAAAATATTGATTGAAAATTTGAATTTATCAAGAACTTTTTAAAATACCAATTAATTAGGCCTCAAAATTAAAACTATTTCATTTAAAAACAATTATTATAATGACTTTTTGTTAGATGCAATATTATATGTCACATAAAATGTATAAAATTGTAATATAACAGCATAATCATAGTAATAATAGTTAAACATATTATTAAAAATTAAAAAAATTTAATAATTTAATATAATAACTTGAAAATTATCTAATTATTTAGGAATCAAGGATATTTATATAACCATCTAAGTTGCTTGCTGTTCTGTGATTTAATAAAATTTGAAGCTATGAAGAAAAGTTCATTTTCCAAAAGACATTTTAACCGTTTGGTTAAAAATCAGTTAAACGATTTAAACATATCAGTCGAATCCATTTTTAATTATACCATTGAACCTAAGAACAGTAGTCTAGTTAGTCCTGATGTCCCTATATTACCATCTGATATTACTTCAACTAATTTGTCTCCTATGCTGGACTCTAATGCAGATGATAATAGCCATAGTGTCAATTCTCAATATATTGAAAATATGTCTTGCGTTTGGAATAGTAGTGAATCGTTTTCACAACAATCTAGTATCTAGTGATGAAAGTATAGTATA
>NC_042493.1:23849861-23852058 GCF_005508785.2 Acyrthosiphon pisum
TTGCGGGTCAGACGTTTTCAATTTTGAAGGTTTATTGCGCTGATGGCGAGTATGTGCAGGGATCGCGGCACTTTCGCGCCTGACGGCCGAACCGGAGGTGGTAAAAACACCAACCTCGCGTCATTAGGACCATTGCTGGCTTCGGTGGAGCCTCCACCGCCTTGACTGGAGATGACCGAGGCGATGCTGGTTTCGCCGGTGACGTAGCTGCTTCCGTCGACGGCTTTCGCGAGCGGGGTGTGGGCGAAACGACGCGGACGTCACGATGACCTTGGAGCGGCGCACACCGCAACTCGACCACCGAAAGTGCCAGGTCCCGCACCAGAGCGACCAGACCGTCGACGCGCGCCTCTAGCTGTGCTTCGCGTGAAGATGGTGCGGCCGGATTGCGCATGCGAACCGCGTGCTCGGCCCGGACCACCATGTCCTCCAGTAGCTCGCTGGTGTGCAGTAGCGATACCAGAAGCCAGTCAGGCAGGCGTCGCAGCCACAGCTCCTTGAGTAAGGTCTCGCTGACGTTGTGCGACAAAGAGCGGTGAAGGTGTTCGAGTTGCTCCGCGGGAGATGGAGTTTCTGCGGCGGGTGGGTCAGTGCGACAGAAGGAAGGAGCGGGACCGTGTGGCTAAGCCGGCGACGAGAGAGCGTGGGTCGGTTAACGGGATAAAACGCGGCGTACGACTTGACATGTGGCAAGTTGGAAAAAGACTAGGACCAGGCTGCCGTCCGGCACTTCGTCGTCGCTACGGACGCCGCAGTGCCGGGCGGTGCTGCCAACCGCGGCGGTGTGACCGACAGGGGGGAATGTTGTGGTGGACAGTGGCCCACCACACACTCATACGCGCCATCTGTTATTTTTCTTGTATTGTTAATAATCGTTATATTTTGTCATTGTGAGTTAGGTATATAATATCTTAATTACGAGACGACGCGGTATCGTCCTTAGGTCGTCTCCGCGATACCAACATAATATATTATACAGTAAATGTTTACATTGACCAAAAGTATGTCGGGCAATCCAAATTGCCCAGACATTGTTATAGAATGACCAGTCATAGTAAACAATTATTACTAACTGATTACTTTACCCAAAGCTGATGGGCACTGTGCACAATGTCCGACTACCCCACTTTGTCCGTAACATATACACGGAATAATGTGAATGAAAAGTTTACTAGTTACCGTAATGGTTATTTGCGGTAAAAGTACTGGTTATACGATAAAGACAATTTTTTTTATCAATTGCATTTACCAATAATTTTTATTATAATCTTTGAGAAAATAATTAAATATACCTAATTCGTTATAATTAGTTAAAGTTTATTCTGTACGTATAATGTATCCTAATAACTAAGCAATATTAAAATATATGATATCCAAATCAATAATTGAAATAACTATCACATGAAGCAATATTATAATCTATATAATAAAAAAAAGTGGCCATTTCTCAAATAACGCAGTTTCTTGAAAACTACTGCTCAGATTTTCTTGAAATTCAACATAGATATTCAGTTTGAGCTCATAAGTATCAGTCTGAAGTCAAAAATGGCCTAGGTATTTTTTAACGATCACCAGCAGCTCGATTCTGCAAGTCGATAAGTTGTTAACGAATTTATTAGATAGTGATCACTATCAACATATTCTAAAATGTATCGAATTTAGTTATCGACTAAGTGATTCTGTAAACGCCTCTATCGATAGTTTGCGCTTACAAATTTCGTTACCAACAAGTCGATAGGAAATCATCACCTAATGATCATTTTCTGGGAGTTTATAAATTGTATCCAATCACAGTGCGAGAAGTATTCTTATCATGATTCTTTATCACAGGAAATTACATTTAATTTTAGTTCGTATTTTCGTTTAAACTTTAAATTAATACGAAAAACGAATTTGTTACTTCACACTCGTAATTTGTTCCGTGTACTTTTTATTTAAAAAAAAAACTGAATATATGTGATTGTTATACTTGTCTACCTGTTATACCTGTTAATTGTTATACCTGTCTACCTGTCTATACCTGTTATACTTGATTCTAAATATGAAGAGGATAGCTACTCAATCGTAAGTACTTATATTATTAAAAGTTTACTAACTACCTATTTGCGTTTTTATAACATCTAACTGTTTGTTTAAATTTGAATTATCATAGAATATCATACAAAATGATGAGCAAGAGATTAATCAAAAAAAGTCA
>NC_042493.1:23852108-23852276 GCF_005508785.2 Acyrthosiphon pisum
TAATTGTAATAATAACAAAAGATTATATACAAGTACTTGAGATAGGGATTGCCGAATGCCGATTAGCGATGGCAATGATATGCCGATGGACTTAACGTTGTACAACGTACAAAAACAAATATATATTAATATATTATAGTATTATAATACGGGTCCTTACTCCTACAA
>NC_042493.1:23852376-23860612 GCF_005508785.2 Acyrthosiphon pisum
AGAATACCGCGCGACGGTCGCGATGTCCCTTAGCCGTGTGTCCCGATACGTACTTACACGCGCGAAGCGGCTGTGGCTGTGGCGTTGCTGCGGCGACACGCGTGCGTTCCAGAAAACAAGGGGAACGGGTCAGGGGGGGGGGAGTCGCGTGATGCAGTATACCCGCGAACGGCGGTCTCGTTTCGAGTTGTGGGACGGAAGATTCGCCGGCCGCCCGACCGTGATCGTACTTACGCGAAACGTTTCGATGCGGTGGTCCCGCGGGGTGCGGAGAACGTTCGTGCTTTCCGTTCGAAAGGTGAATGTGTCCGAGAAGATGAGTCTTGAGAGTTGAATTTTGAATTTTGAGTTGAATTTTGATTGAAGATGCCGTAAGATGAATTGATTTTTGAATTTTGACGGTTGAGTTTTGGATGAAAAGTTGTAGTTAAAATTTGAAATTTAGATGCTTAGGCCGAAAAGAAGAAAAATGATTGTTGCGGGTCAGACGTTTTTAATTTTGAAGGTTTATTGCGCTGATGGCGAGTATGTGCAGGGATCGCGGCACTTGCGCGCCAGACGGCCGAACCGGAGGTGGTAAAAACACTAACCTCGCGTCATTAGGACCATTACTGGCTTCGGTGGAGCCTCCACCGCCTTGACTGGAGATGACCGAGGCGATGCTGGTTTCGCCGGTGACATAGCTGCTTCCGTCGACGGCTTTCGCGAGCGGGGTGTGGGCGAAACGACGCGGACGTCACGATGACCTTGGAGCGGCGCACATAAGGCCATTTAACTATTTTACGGTGCCAAAAATATAAAACCATTTTTTTTTTTGAAATTCTGATTTGAAATGCTTATAAAAATACTTTTTCATAATTATCTTTTAAAAAAATAATGTTCGTTGCAGTTGGGTACAAATGTTATTAGTATTATAAATAAAAATAATTTACATTTAATAATTTCTGTATTTTAAATTAATGATATCGATAAGTAATACGTATACAAATTATATTTTACAATCAGACTTTATTCTACATCCATGTTCTCATCATCATTATTGACCTTCTCATTATCATCACCATCGTCATCATCATCACCTTCATCATCATCACCAGCACAAAATGAAGGCAATCTGAGCATACCTAATACAACTTCAATAAATTTTGTTTGGTTCTTTTTTGGTTTTTTTCGAGTGTTTGTTACGACAGGGTCCGAGGATATCAGCATCCAGTTAAATATGTCAGTATTTGTATTGATCCTAGAAGTTTTTCTCGAGTGATATTGTCTTATGTTTTGTATTCTTTATGGGCACTTTCAATTACATCTTCTGACAGTTGCCCTACAGGTAACGGTAAGGATTTTATAATGTCAGCTCCGTGAACTAATAGTTTGTGAACAGTGGCACTCATTTTATACCAACCATAAAGTGAAATAGCCATTTGTGCTGTTTCAAAGCAATAATTTTTAAACATTTCTTCTTTGATAAAGTGCCCACAAGGAATAACGCAAAGTATATTTGAAAATCTTTCTATTAATTTTTTATCAATTCCAGTTATTTGAGAAACAAGTGAAGGGTTTTTAAAAAAATTTTGGTCTGTGTTACCATCATTACTATTACCTCCACCTTGTTTTAGCTGATCAACAACGAGACCCATTTCTTTGTAAAAGTTAGATGCTATCTTATTTTTTCTTTCCTTTACTTTTTCTTATGCATATTCCCCTCTTGCTTGCCACTGTTGTAATTCTAATTTATATGCTATATGAAGTAAATATTCATAACATCTAAGATGTGCATGTAGTATAGAAATACCATATTTGAAGGTATCTTTATTACAGACTCTGTTCTTTAATTTTTCTAGATCGTTTAAGTCTTTAGGAGTAGCATTACAAACATTACATGCTTGGGAACTTGAAGTCTCGGTCAAAATGTTGACAGTCTTTCCATCCAGCATTGTACAAATAGGAACATGTTTAAATTTTATTTCTTTTGCGCCTAGGATAATTATTGTGGGTTCTAAAAGTGATATTTGTGATTGTACTTCATTATACACTTCTTTCACATTTTGAACATTTTCTTTTTTAATTTTGAATCCAATTGGTCGACAATACCTTGTCGATGACGGTGCTCTATTTTTCCAAAATATTTTGTTGTTGTTTGCATTTGATTCGCACATTTGTAGTGGAACAATTGTACATAAAATTATGTTTGAATCCGCATATTCTGAGTTATTTGCAAAATTTTGTTTATAAATACTATGTCCACCGCTGCCATCTATTCCCCATTTATAGTAAACTTCAATAGTATCACAGTCATCCGAAATGTTCTGGAGAATTACATTGGCCTGCACTTGTACCAGACGTTGTGTAGTATGCATAAAAAGATCTTTCAGTGGTACCACAGCTTCGTTTTCAGATATCTTAATATTTATAGAATAACATTTCCTCTTTGCTTCTTGTATCATATGATATGAGGGATAAATGTCCGCACCTCTTTCTTTTGCTCCGAGTCGCATCGTAATATAATTTTCTTTTGTTAATCCAAGATCAACCATAAGACCTAAGGCTTCTTCAGGGCTGAATGGTCTTATAGTAATAGAAAATGATTTATCATGCACCAATTTCATTTTTTTTAGTCTAGTGGGTGTAGTATCGATGGCCAATTTTATAACTTGGGCTGCCGTTCTCCTTCCTGATTTTACCAAACTTGATCCTGCAGCTAAACACACTTGTTCTGAACTATGTTCCGATAAAATTGAATTTATTTGCCTTTGTTTACTGCGTTGAGAACTCTCTTCAAAAGATTTTTTTGGTCTGCCTCGGCTATTTTTTTCTGGACGTTTGGGCGCTGATAACAAAAGCTGTGATAGCTGTACCTCAGGGAGTTTCAAGTCATCATCAATCCATCTCATATGCTTGGTATTAAAACGATCATACATATAATTACAAGCACGCCATTTTTTAAAAATCTTCGTGACAAATACTTTCACTACACATTTTATTTGCTTAGTACAATGTTCAGAAAGTTCAGTATTACCAAACTTGTCTATTATATAGTGCAATAAATGTTCATTACACTTATACGATGAAAAATTAAAAAACTGTTCATTTTGTAATAGTATAAATAGTTCTCTTCTTTTGATTTTAATTTCGTTATCAGCGGAATTACCACGACTACCTAAAAAGAATGCGCTCAATATCAAAAAAGGGGAAACAAGTGGGCGTATATTTTACATTTTTATACTTGTTACGAGATATTGTTTTGAATATGTCAAAAAAAACAGTGGAACTCGATAGAACTTTTTTTATAACTCTAGTTTAAGTTGATATTTTAATATATTTGTTCAACAAAAATAATATATCTTAAAATAATATTATATATATATTATATAATGTACATATATTATGTTAACAATAATTATTGCATATTAAAGCACATACCTGAAGCTTCATTGTCCATATTGAAAAATTTGTGATTTTAAATTTTAAAATGAACAAATCGAGTGTAATATTATGACAACAACGCACGTAGTAACTAATCCGTGCTAGTCGTGCGTAAGAAACCAGACTTGAAGTACACGCACAGACTATTATGTCGCGATAGCAAAATAAGTTATTATGGTATATTATGGACTAGTTTGTTGATAACGATTTAAAGGTATTTTTAATAACTATAAAGAAAATATATATTTCAATTTTTGTCGTTGTTATATAGTTAATTGGCCTTACGTGCGGCGCACATCGCAACTCGACCACCGAAAGTGCCAGGTCCCGCACCAGAGCGACCAGACCGTCGACGCGCGCCTCTAGCTATGCTTCGCGTGAAGATGATACGGCCGGATTGCGCATGCGAACCGCATGCTCGGCCCGGACCACCATGTCCCCCAGTGGCTCGCTGGTGTGCAGTAGCGATACCAGAAGCCAGTCAGGCAGGCGGCACTTCGTCGTCGCTACGGACGCCGCAGTGCCGGGCGGTGCTGCCAACCGCGGCGATGTGACCGACAGGGGGGAATGTTGTGGTGGACAGTGGCCCACCATAGTACTATTGAGTAGAGAAGTGATGAACATGAGATCTGCGTGTTTACGGCGAGATGCCAGAGTTGGGATATTGAGAGTGGAGCGGATAACGGTATAATCATGAGGTGTGTGCTCAATATTTAGTAAAAATGCAATAAAAGATAGGAAACGATTTTGTACTCGTTCAAGGCGCAATTGATCACAGGCTAGATATGGAAACCAAACGGCCGATCCATACTCGAGAATGGAACGGACAAGGCTGAAGTAGAGGGTACGGAGGCAGGTGGCGGAGGTAAAGAGGGTTGTGTTTCGTTTAATGAATCCGAGGATCTTCAGGCTCTTTCCAACAGTAACATTTACGTGGTGTTTGAAGGAGAGGGTGGGCGATAGATAGAAGCCTAAGTCTTTGATAAGATGGACGCGTAAGAGGGGGGAGCTACCAAAGTGTAGTATGGAGCTACGTTTCCAACAGAAAGTCATAGCGTGACATTTGTCCAGGTTGAGGGGCAGGTTAAGGTGACGCGTCCAATCGAAGAAATCATCCAGTTCGGCTTGTCTAGCAAAAACGGATATCTAGCAAAAACATTATCTATTTCTTGTAACGTATGTTGTTGTGGGTCAAAAGCTGAATTATGAGACCTGGATCTTCATTGATTATGTTGTACATTGTACGGAAATGTATGCGTTGGTGGTCGATTACCCTGCCTTCAACATTTATCTAAATAAAAATTGTAGGTATACTTAAAGGTATAATTGCAGTTTAGCTACCACGCGATATTTTCAATTTTTTTTTGAAACATGTATTTCAACGAGTTAAGAACGATGGTACAAAAATAAATTTGCGCAAATGATTAGTTTTGAAGTTATAGACTTGCGAAGTTAACTATTTTCGGAGTTTTACTCATGCGTGCAACGGTTTATTTTAACGCTCTTATATAACGAATTTTTAAATTATTTTATGTTAACTGCGTAATCACTTCCCAAATACTATGACATGACTTACCTAGTAACCTACTTAACACTTTGACCGCCACATGCCCGCCGGCGGTCATTTGGTAAGTTATTTATGGACGCCACGGCGTATTTCATCGGTATTCGTAAAATGTTATCGTCGATATTTATAGTACTATTCGACGGAAAAATATAAAATTGATATCGATGTAATTGTCTCAGTCTCATGAATATTATTTTTGCATTGAAAATGTGTGGTAGCCGGCGCGGCGGGCACGTAGCGTATTGATAATGTAATTATTACTTATACGCCATTTGACTACCGGCGGTCACGTATGCTGGTCACGTATTCTGTTTGATACAAACATATTTTATTTATCATATTTAAAATGTATTCGCGATCAAAAAGAGTTAAATTAAATGATGACTTTATTAATCAACTATTAGAAAACAATAGCGACAGTTCGCTAAGTGAATTCGATGATTCAGATGCAGACAATACGTATAATCCCGTCAGTTAAGTTTTTATTATTCAAATTAAGTATTTTAATAATTCCGTAAATAATTTATATAATTTTTGATTCTCTATATACTCGGCACGGAATAAGAACATGACCAGGCGGCGGACCGATTAGCGTCCGTTACGCGCAGCCGATTTCTCATTGGTTCCCCAAACATCTATTCACAGTTATACAGTACTGTTCAAAATGTGAACCGCATACACTGTGTTGTTTTATAAACACGTGCACGTCTCTGTTGACACATGAGGCGCTCCATATACAAAGCCGGTAATTGCCACTATGGTGGGCGGTGCGGTAGAGAAAGTTGTTTTGAATGCGCGACTGGTCATGTTCTTATTCCGCGCCGAGCTAAGTGATAGTAATGAACCAAGCATCTCGACCAATATTTCTGTAGCATCGCAAACTTGGACAAATGTAACTGGCAATTATCAAAAACCACTGCAATTTAATAACAACTCTGGACTAAAAATCGATATATCAGTTGATTCTACTGCTTGGGATATTTTTAATTTATTCTTGACTAATGAAATAATTGATGTTATAGTCGAAGAAACCAATAAAAATGCTCAACAATTTTTATCAAAAAACAGATTGACAAAATCTAGTAGATTTTCTAAATGGATTCCCACAGATGAACAGGAAATAAAAAAAAATTTTCGGATTAATGATTTGGATGGGGTTAGTTCAATTGCCCACTTTGGAAGACTATTGGAGTATAAGTACAAGGTATAAAAATAATGTAGCGCATAACACTATGTCGAGAAATCGGTTTGAATTAATTCTACATTTTTACATTTTTCAGACAACGAAAAAGCTCCAAATGGCGACAGGATTTATAAAGTGCGCGATTTAATTAATAAGTTAATTGAAAATTTTCAAAAAATACTTGAACCTGAAGAGTATTTAGCTATTGATGAGACAATGGTCCCTTTTAGAGGAGGTTGATTTTTAGGCAGTATATACCAGGAAAAGCGCACAAATATGGAGTTGAGTTGTTGAAGTTATGTGGAACGAATGGATATACGTATAATGTGCAAGTATATGCTGGCAAAAGTCAAGTTGATGGAAAAGGTCTAGGATGCAGAGTAGTGTTGGACTTAAGTCAGAGGTATTTGAATGCTGGGCGGACAATTATCACTGATAATTTTTATACCTCGGTGCCATTAGCATATGAACTTTTAAAAAACAGCACACACTTGGTAGGAACATTACGATCGAACAGAGTTAAATTACCAGAAGTAACCAAAGCCAAATTAAAACCAAATGAAAGAGTTGGAAGGGAAAATATTTATGGGATCGTCATAGCTAAATGGAGGGACAAGAGGGACGTCACTATGTTAACCACGCGACATAACATCAATATGGTAGATACAGGGAAAACAAATAAAAAAAAGAAAATATTATTAAGCCTCAAATTATAATTTATTACAATAATGGAAAAGCTGGTATAGACTTGTCTGACCAGCTTTCAAGTTATAACTCTTCCGTTCGAAAATCCATCAGATGGTACCACAAAGTAGCTATTGAACTTTTGCTTGGAACGTCTATTGCGAATGCACTATATAATAAAATAAAACCTAATAACAAGTTGAAAATCACACAGTTTCGAAAAGACTTAGTAGATAGAATATTGGGATTGAAAAAATCAAATGAAAATGAACAGCTAACATCTAAATCTACGCAAAGGACACCAAGACGAACTAAAAAACATATTTTTCAAGAAACTACTGAAAAATGCAAAAGGAATAGAAAAATAAGAAAAAGGTGTGCCCATTGTTACGAAAAAGAAAAAATTCTAAAGGGATCAGTAAAGGCCAGAGAAGTAAAGATTTCGACATTTTGTGCTACTTGTAAAATCTATACTTGCCTAAATTGTTTTAATATTTACCATCGGACGAGGGTGTTAAACGCAATAGGTGCGGAAAAAGACTAAGCCGTGTCGGCCGCCCGACACTTCGAAGGCGCGAACGCCGCGGAGGTGCTGAGCGGTGTTGCCAACGTTGTGAAGCGAGACTGGAGGGGTGAGAGCAATGTGGTGAGGCCAGTGACCCACCGCAACCTCTTAGATAACGATGGTAGTCATTTTATTGGCAACAATAAGAATACCGAAGTCGGCTATCTAGTATTTTTATATATCTGTGGCAAGGTGTATTGATAAGGTGTCGTCACTCTGGACCCCTATACGTATACACTCTTAATTGAAAATATATATATTAGTTTCAATAATTTCAACCTTTCTTCATCGTCAACAGTGATTATCCAGACTATTTTGTTTAAAATGATTTTACCCTCAGAAGCAGTTACTCCAGCTTTTAAAGATAAAACATTTAAATCGTTATGACTTCGAGTTAATATTAATTACAATCTAGAATTCACCAATATTCTTTTATAGTCTTCAAACAAACCTAACCAATATTTTAATGGAATACAAGCACTAAATTCGCCTTTATCATTTTCCGATTACGTTGCGTTTTTAAAATTCCAGCCAGAATTTTCATAACAATTATAGTTGTCTGGTGTACCGGATAAGTATCCCTTCAACGAGCTAGTGATTCCAAGAGCACGTGTGCTATCTACTTCTATCCCATTGATTTCCAATCGTATTTGTTCAAAAAGGTAGGAGTAACCGTTATTGGATAATTTCAAATTGTGTTTAAATTTGCAGCTTTATCCGATCGATGTTCTTCATGAAACGGTCCACAATTTTTCTTTTTAAACCCAAAAACAAGTGCTATACTATTATGAAGTATCAAATCGAAGTATTCCAT
>NC_042493.1:23861523-23863819 GCF_005508785.2 Acyrthosiphon pisum
TTCATTGCGTTTGTTACTGCGTACGCAACTAATTTTTTTTTCTAGGAGTATCTTTTGCTTTAAATCTTTCCCAAGCACGATTTCCTAACACTTTATCAGCTTTATGTCTATCGTCTAAATTTTTAATTGTTGCATACACAATATCGTGGTCACGACAAGCAGCATCCAATGGGTTTATTCCTTTATCACCACGATCTAGCCTCTTTTTTAATTTCGTACCAGGACCACAATACTGATATCCTGAAACATGGGCTTCGAACGGGAGACTATTTATAAGGGAGTTTACAAATCCTTTACCAGTCTTGTTTGAATTGTACTTACGAGTTGAACACGCCATCTATAACTGGGTATTAAAGTCATTCATTATAATTTCCCAGTCATTTGTTGTTGATGGCACCTAGAAAAATAATATAAATTAAATTATAAAAAATGAATAAATACCAATTATATATTATTTTTATTTCAGATTTCGACTTTTGGAGAAGGAAATTTAGCTGACAATGATGTTTATGATGCGAATGATCCCCTTACTCATAATAATGGTGAACATTATATTTGCAAAGACACTGAAGCTGATGGTGACTATAATCCCATCGAAACAAATCATAATACAACTCAAAATACTGAACATTCATTTACAAATTCAAAAAAATCAATAGTGTCTACTACTTCAAGAAAACGTGCTTTTAGTGGAATCTCTTCAGTGGAAAAAGCTATAGACAAGTTGAGTAAAATTTCTTCAGAAAACAAAGTTACTGATAATGAGTTTGATTATTTTGGCAAAAGTTTAGCAGTTCAATTAAAAAATATGCCCCTTGACCGTGCGTTAATATGCCAAGAAAAACTACAAAAAGTTGTAAACGAAGAACGTATGTTTCAATTTACACAACAAACATTAATGAATAATGCGACAAATCGTCATATTGACATGTCTATTGGTTGGGATCACTATCCATCAGTATCACCAATCATATCTGAAAACACCTCGAGTTCTACAAATAGTTTTAGTGAAACGAATGATATACTGTCTCGAGCTTTGTGTACAGCTATGAATGAAACATAGTTTATTTAACATTTTTGTTGTTTATTTTACAGTAGGTTAACTGAAAATAAATATAAAGTTATAACTTTAAATAAATAAACCTATTAAATAAATATAAAATTGTATTTTATTCACATTATACCTACGAGTCACTTTTTATGTATGATTTATTGTGTACCTATTATTTTTAAATTATTGATGTAATATCATGTTCAATTACCTTTATTTGATCCTCTAAAACCACATAGATAGCTGTTAGTACTTCAGCTAAAAATTTACAAATGGTTGATCTTGGAACACGATACAAAGCTTCAAGGGTTGAATAAGAATCTCCCGTGACAAGGTATCTTAAAGTAATTTGTAATTTAATTTTAACAGGTATACACTCTCTCATCAATGTGTCCTGTTTTTCTATTAAAGGTGTTACTTTTGACAACAAATTTTCAAAAAGTGTTTGAGACATCCGCAAGTGATTTTTGAACAAACATTCATCTTCTGCAGCCCATTCTGTCAATAATGTTGATGATATTCCAATACTGTTACGGCGACTAACCCAAGGTTTTACCCAATATCGTCTTTTCTTTTTGTTTTTCTTTTCTTCGATAAATTGTCTACATTCTCTTATGAGTTAATCACTTGTAATTACAATTCCTGTTCTTACAATTTCAGACTCCATTTAAGTTGAAGCGCGTAGTACTGTCTAATAACAATAATAGTGTATATCATAATATTCAAATAAAAAAAAAATTGATAATACAATAATAAATAATGATAACTCATTAAACAATGAAAAGTGTGATCATCTATAGTGAACCATGTAAACAGTTTATTTTAATTTTTAATGTTTCACTGTAGATGATTCATCCGAAATGATCACCAAGAGTGAACCGTGTAAACACGCCTTAAGATAGATTGATTAATAACTGATTAATTAATTAATTACTGATATTCTGTTTATAAGTATTAAAACGTTTATATATTTTTTGTTAACATTTTTAGTTCTGTTAAAATATAAATTATATTTCTTTTATTATAAATCGTAACTCAAATAATTAACTAATTCATAAGGTCAAAGGAAAACTGATTTAATTATGTAATATTCAATATAATGACAATATTATATGATTATTAAATATAATATAACTCAATTCGTTACATGCTTAGGTAGGTACCTAGTGTTTTTTTTTGTTGTTCCTATTAGAAACTTGTTTTATTCATACAAAGTAATAGTATTATGAAATTGATCATACCATT
>NC_042493.1:23863869-23866094 GCF_005508785.2 Acyrthosiphon pisum
AAATTGGAGCCTGTAATATACATTACATTTGCAATAGATTTTATCGAGTAGATATCAATTATAAAATATGATGTATAATTAAGTCACTTCTTTGGATATTTGCATCATTCTTAAAATCTTTAAATTAAATTCGAACTATAATAGCTCTGCTCCTAATTTTAACAGTAGTCTGGTAGAGTGGAGTATTATTTTCTAGTGCTCATAAAACATGTTTAAATTATTTTGCATATTTTATTATATGATTAGGTATATTATTTATATTATAATATTATTCAATAATAGTTATCTTATAAGCTTCAAACTAATTTTGAAAAAATATTTAGTTTTTTTGGTGTTTTCTTGTTTTTAGAAACTTGCTAATTTTTTTCTTTTACAAGTGAATATCATTCTTATTTTGACATAATGTGTTATGATAAATTTGGTTAATATTTGACTGTGTATTGAGCAACCAACCTTTGTCAAAAATGTTGTTTATATATTTCTTCAATAACTACAAATTATGTTAGAAAAATGTATATGAAGTTTTTAAATTGAAATGCAACATTACAAACATGATCTTTTACCGGGACAGATAGTTATATTAGTATATATTTAGATATTTTACAGTATAATCTAGTACAGTGCTCCTCAATTTTTTTTTGACTACATTTAATGTAAAAATGTCAAGGCCCCCTTAATCAAAATTATTAATTGTTTTTTCTAAATTAGGTATATACTGAAATTACATGTACTATTTCACACAGATAAATTATTAAAATGTATAGTAAGTTAATGTTTTAATATACTTTTGAGAAATATTAATAATAGTATTAAAATTTAAAGTAGTATAATATATTTGTATGTTCACAGCCAGCTTTTCCACGGTAATTTTTTTTTTCAACCCGGAATGTCCCCCTTGAAGACTTTTATTTTACCGTGTAACACATTTCACACCGATTGTCTACCAAATTTCACCTCGCACAAAAAAATATTAGGCATGTGTCAAATTTTTTTAGGAAATCTTAAAAGTGAAATAATTATTTCAAGTAAAAACATAAATTATTAAATAATTATAACTATTGTTATAAATTAATTCTTAATTATATTTACACAAGTTTTCTTACTTCTCTAGTAAAAGTACATATTCTACAATACGATCATGATTAATAAACAGTAACAGTCACACCTGCAAGCGATTCTGAGCTTCAATTTCCAATTGAACATCTACTGCTGAGCAGTGGCTGATCGGTTTGTTCGAAGTATCGATGACTATATAGGTGCGTTTGCAAGAAAAGTAGAAAGGCTCATATCGGGTTACGAATATGTTTTCGTAGTACGATTCTGAAACGATGTATACATATATAATATAATAAGGTGAAACTGTTTTTTAGAAAAATCTAAATTCAAATTATCGTATGGATAAGCTATCGAGTTCAAAAATACTTTAACGTTTGTTAAATTACAGTGATACTACAATACAAATACTACAATCTTTTGTTAATACATTTTTACGTCCTTTTTTGTAATCCAATTATAAATCGTGGTTTTTCTAATTTTGAAGCAGTTTTTAAATTTCATACAACTTTTTTAGTGGTTCCGAGTTCAGGATATTCAAAAGTTTTAAAAGATCTAAAAGGAATAAACAAACTTTTTTCTTTTTCTATAAGTTTCAATAATTTCAACCTTTCTTCATCGTCAACAGTGATTATCCAGACTATTTTGTTTAAAATGATTTTACCCTCAGAAGCAGTTACTCCAGCTTTTAAAGATAAAACATTTAAATCGTTATGACTTCGAGTTAATATTAATTACAATCTAGAATTCACCAATATTCTTTAATAGTCTTCAAACAAACCTAACCAATATTTTAATGGAATACAAGCACTAAATTCGCCTTTATCATTTTCCGATTACGTTGCGTTTTTAAAATTCCAGCCAGAATTTTCATAACAATTATAGTTGTCTGGTGTACCGGATAAGTATCCCTTCAACGAGCTAGTGATTCCAAGAGCACGTGTGCTATCTACTTCTATCCCATTGATTTCCAATCGTATTTGTTCAAAAAGGTAGGAGTAACCGTTATTGGATAATTTCAAATTGTGTTTAAATTTGCAGCTTTATCCGATCGATGTTCTTCATGAAACGGTCCACAATTTTTCTTTTTAAACCCAAAAACAAGTGCTATACTATTATGAAGTATCAAATCGAAGTATTCCATTACATTTTATATACGTTCTAAAATTAAC
>NC_042493.1:23866194-23870159 GCF_005508785.2 Acyrthosiphon pisum
TTATATTAAATTATATAGCGTATTTGCGTATTACATATAGATTTAATTTTTTTTTTTACGAATAATAATGGTTTACTTATTATGGCTGGGATATTCTCCCATGTATGGTTTTATTTGATGAATTTGTAAAGTTATGTGATACATAATAATAATAAATAATGTGCATACAGGTATAATAATGTACTATCTAGTCGTAAAATATTTAAATTAATAGGTAGTGTATTTGCCGTTATTTTTGTATGAATATTAATATTTAAATATTAATTCATATTATTAGAAATTATTGTGGTGCGTATTATATAAATAATTTGGTTTGGTTGATATATTTTGTTATATGTTATATTGCATGTCTTGCATTTATATGTATTTTATGATATTTTATGAGTTGTTTATATTTATTATATTGTTATAATAATTAAAAAAAAAAAGAGAGAGGGAAGGAAGAAAAAAAAACAAAAAAAAAAAATGTATAAATATATTTATATTTTGACGGGCTGAGCCTATTGTTTTTTTAAATTAATTATGTTGGTATTTAGAGAGTTAAAATCCAAAATGCCCTAATTTAGACCCTTTTATAGTATGGTTTTAACCTCCGTACGTGTATAGTGTCGACGGTTTCTTTGTTGTTTAATGTCATTTTTATTTTATAATTTAAATCGTTGATTTTGTCTACTATTTTAAATGGTCCTCTGTATATTGGTCCTAATTTGGGAGACTTTCCCACTTCGAGGAATGGAAAACTAATCATAACTAAGTCATTAATGTTATAATCTATTGCTGTATGTGTTTTATCATGGTATTTTTTTTGAATTATTTGAGCTTTATGAATTTGCTGTGGTATTTTATTCCTTATTTTATTTAGTTCTATTAATGATTGTTTTAAATAATATGGTACGTTTTCGGGAATAATTTTGTTATCTATGGGAAATATTGGTTCAAAACCGTGCATTAGATAAAACGGGCTAAACTTGGTGGTAGTTTGGGGTGTGGAGTTGTATGCTAATGTTATGTATGGCAAGAAATATGACCATTTTGTTTGATCACCATTTGTTAAATAGTTTTTTAAGGAGCCTGTTAGTACACCATTAATTTTTTCAACTAGCCCCTGTGTCTGCGGTGAATAACTCGTTGACAAAGTTTGATTTATTCCTAAGTTTGAACATATATCAGTGATTAATTTATTTCTGAAATGAGTGCCTCGGTCGGACGAAAAGTTTCTAAAGCAGCCCCAATGTGATACTATTTCTATTAAAAATTTGGCAGTTGCTTCGGCCGTGGCCGATTCAACTGCCTTAGTAAATATGTATTTTGTGGTGTTGCATGCGGCTACTAAAATGTATCGTTTTTTGTTGCTTGATACTAGGGGGCCTAGGTAATCAAATGTTATCCTATCTAATGGTCTTCCTGTCGTTATTGGTATGGGATGTAATAAACCTATTGGTTTACCGCTCATTTTTTTATTGACTTGACATTCATCACAAGATTTAATAAAATTAGTGGTGTCTTTGTGTAATGAAGGCCAATAATATTTGTTTTGAATTTTATGAATAGTGCGTGATATGCCTGTATGTCCACCTGTGGGTGAGTCGTGATAGGATTTTAATATTTCATTAATCAATGTTTTTGGTATTACAAGAATTGGGTTATAATTTTTCGGTGGTGTGTATCTTTTATAATATAATATTTCATTTTGTAATGTAAATTGTCTAGATTTTCTTTTTATGTTAGTGGGTACCTCTATATTTGACAATGCTTTTATTATGTCATTGCAAAATTGGTCATTTTTTTGTTGTGTTTTAATATCGTGTAAATTATTCAACGCGTCGTTGTCGTCATTAATGGTATTCATAATTTTAATATTGCTAATTGCATTTCTTGATAGCGAGTCAGCGACTTTGTTTTCTTTGCCTTTTATGTATTTAATATCGAAGTCGAAGTCCAATAATTTTAATGTTAACCTAGCTATCCTAGCGGAGGGTATTTTTAGGTTGTTATAATATTGTAAGCTTATGTTGTCACAAAATACTGTAAATTTGCGTCCCCATAAGTACTCTCGAAAGTATTGGACACCAAAACATAAACCAAGTAACTCGAGGGTGGTGGAAGAGTAAGTCTTTTCTGAATCTAATAACTTTCTAGATGCATATCCTACAGGGCGTAATGTGTTTGTGTCATCGGACTGTTCAATACATGCTCCTAGTCCTAATATAGACGCGTCTATTGTCAAATATACGTGTTTATCATCGTTAAAATGTAATAAGAGGGGCTTTGAAGTTAAATAATGTTTTAATTTATTAAACGTTTCTTCGTGTTCGTCAAGCCAAATTATTTTATTTTTGCCGATTTTTATTAGTTCGGTAAGTGGGTGTGCAATTTTAGCAAATTCTTTAATATGTTTCCTATAGTATGAGCACATGCCGATAAATGATCTAACGTCTTTTATTGTTTTTGGTCTAATAAATTCAGTGATTGCTTTTGTATTTCTGTTTAACGGTCGTATACCAATAATTGTTGATATTTCATGTCCTAATAATTCGATTTTATCGTAAAAAAAATTACATTTTTTTGTTTTCAATGAAAAATTCGTTTTGTCAATGATTTCAAATGCTACGCGTAAGTTAATTATCGCCTGATCAAAGTTACTGCCATAGGATACTAAATCATCAATGTAAATTATAATAGATTTGTATAAAATATGTGAAAATGATTTATTTAATTCTCTCTGGAATATAGCACTACTATTTTTGAAGCCTTGTGGAAGTCTCGTAAAAGTTAATAAGCCTAATACAGAAGTGAATGCAAGTTTGAACTGGTCTTTCTCATCAACAGAAATTTGAAAATAACCACTATTTAAATCTAAAGAACTGAAGTATTTTGATCCTTCTAAAGCTCTGAATAAATCTGCAGTACGAGGTAATGGATATTGATCGCATTCTACTCTATCATTAAGTTCTTTGTAGGATACTACTAAACGATATGAGCCTATCTCTTTTTTCTTTACAAGGAAAGCTGGAGCGGCAAATTTTGAAACTACTGGTTTTACGATGTTTGCTTTTAAAAGTTTGTCAATTTGACTTTCTAATTCTTGACGCTGTTGTGGTGATACTCTATGGGGTGCATTAAATTTTGGCTCTTTATAATTCGGCTTCATTTTGATTTCGCAAGGTTTAATATTAGCGGCTTTTATATTGGAAGTATCTGTAGTAAAAATGTGATTATATTCAGTTAATAGTTGAATAACTTGGTTGTGTTGTGTTATACTTAATTTTGGGGAAATAGAAAAGGGTGTGCCCTCAGAATCTGTTAAAGATTGTTTTGTATTTAAGTTTATATAATTTATCCTTTCGATTTCAGGGAATGATTTTTGTGTGTGTGTGTTGGAGGGGTCTGTTAGTTCTTTATTTATTTTTGTATAATTATGGGTCGGGACTATTTGTATTTTATTTACATTATTCATTGTATTTTTACTATCGTTTGTAATTTCTTTAAATTTTATATTTCTATTTAGTGAGAAGAGTGTCGGCATTTCTTTTATGTGGATTATATTTTTAGGAATTTTATTGGATTTTGTTGTTGTTGAAGTGCCTGGTATCCAATGAGTATTTTTATTAACGTTATATAACACTATGGGTGACCTGTTTCCATAACCATATATTATACCCGTATTATTGTCGTCATTATATATGTAAGTATCATGGTCGTAATAATGTGCAATCGCGGCTAAATCCTCATCTGACCACCAATAATCTGGTAATTCGTTTAGATCTAATAATTGTAGTATCTCTAATATTGAAGTTATTTTATTAATTTTATGGTCATTTAAAGCATTGCAAACGGCGTATATCCCACAATTCCCATCACTGAGTACGTTTTCTCCTGGTTTGAAAGTAGAGAATATATTATAGGCTTGATCGTTGTACTCGGGTTGTGTGACTTTTATTTTTGTTTCGTTTTTATCATTACTG
>NC_042493.1:23870259-23871152 GCF_005508785.2 Acyrthosiphon pisum
ATATATAAAGAAAAAAATTTTACTATACAATTAAAAAGGAGCAATGTGAGTAAGATTAAAGTTTACATACTACATAGGAATAGAAATTAGGAAGATAGAGCTGAGACTGAAAGTTCGTACTCCCCGCATTCCATTGTTGTGTTTCTATTCTTGTTAATGATCATATATATTTTATATTTTAAGTTCCCTATCTGGTGTTGTAATGATAGCTGTACAATTTATTTTAAATTTAATATTTGTATACAATATATTCTCGTATTTTACTTGATTTGATATTATTAGTGTAATTATGTGTTTATATTATATAGTTAAATATATTTTTTTTATACTGAGAGTCTCCTGTTATTTGATAACTGTTCGGATTCTTCATCATGCCTTTTAGTTTTTATTGTTTTAATCTGGCAATTGCTGGAACTATATTGTTTTTTATGAGTGTTATGCATTAAGTGGTGTGTTACGTTGGAGAATAAGCCCGCAATAAGTTTAATGCTCCACCCGAATGTTTTGTATAATAAAGTGATATTTAGGCCAGTGTTTATGAGTGTTATGATCATTTTACAAATTATGACTAATCCTAACACACCAGACATTATATTGCCGAAACTCGTGAACCAGCCCCATATGTTGTGTAATTCCTGATGTACTAATTTACTTATAGTCTGCTCATCTATTAGGTTTTTTACATTTATACCCTGGTTTATAACGTCATGGCCTAGTGTCTGTCGTATTAAATTTCTTTGGACCGTTTCAGATTCTTGAGGGAACATTAAATGATTTTGGAGTGCTTTCATGATATCGGGTGTGTATATGCCTGCCGTCATAAAATAATCTGAACTTTCGTATGACCAACTTAGTGTGATGTCTGGGTTTTAGTGTTTGTGGATTATTACTTT
>NC_042493.1:23871691-23879107 GCF_005508785.2 Acyrthosiphon pisum
TGCTCTCAGATAAATGAATAATATTACATTTAGCCTGTACTATTACATTGTTCCATGTACCCCTGGCATTTGTAAATGTTGTTCCTATACAGTTGTCATTTTTGTCTAGAGATCCACCACTTGTGTGGGATGTAATGAAAGTTTCATTTATATGTAAGCCCGATATTATGCCCCCTAACGAGGTTTGGTAAATTAATTTGTGGTGTACTTCTTCGCATCGAACGTGTCCTAGTTCAATTATTTCGGAATAAAATCCCCCTTCTATTTGTGCGTCTTCAAATGTGGAACATCTCGTTATTAAATAATCTATGGAAATGAAACATGATTTGTAATGTTGTGAATGCATTTCAATTTTCTGCAGTAATTTTATTTTAGGTATTGATTGTATATCTGTGGGTTTTGGGTTTTCGCAAAAGTCTACATTTATACTGTCAAATGCAGTTATGTTGGCTTGTGGACCTCCGCAGTCATAAGCTATGAATGTCTGTGTGGGATTAACTTTTAGGATAAGAATAAATGTGAATATTAATTTTGTATTGAATAACTGCATCTTTGTAAAATTGTTGTGTGTTTTTTTTTTTTTTTTTTATGGGTATTATTTAACTATATATTTGTTTATTAATTATTTATGGGTGATTTGACGTTTTGGCTTGGTCTCTGAAACAATACCTAAACTGTTAGTGTGTGTCTGTAACATTTACCTGTATAATAAAACATAACATAAAGCAATATATGACAAATAAATTATATTAAATTATATAGCGTATTTGCGTATTACATATAGATTTAATTTTTTTTTTACGAATAATAATGGTTTACTTATTATGGCTGGGATATTCTCCCATGTATGGTTTTATTTGATGAATTTGTAAAGTTATGTGATACATAATAATAATAAATAATGTGCATACAGGTATAATAATGCACTATCTAGTCGTAAAATATTTAAATTAATAGGTAGTGTATTTGCCGTTATTTTTGTATGAATATTAATATTTAATTCATATTATTAGAAATTATTGTGGTGCGTATTATATAAATAATTTGGTTTGGTTGATATATTTTTTTATATGTTATATTGCACGTCTTGCATTTATATGTATTTTATGATATTTTATGAGTTGTTTATATTTATTATATTGTTATAATAATTTAAAAAAAAAAAGAGAGAGGGAAGGAAGAAAAAACAAAAAAAAAAAATGTTTAAATATATTTATATTTTGACGGGCTGAGCCTATTGTTTTTTAAATTAATTATGTTGGTACTAAAAACTCTGTTTGGTTAGAAACATCACTAGGTTTCCCAAATTATAAACTTTCTTCAAGTATTTTTGCAGTAGGTAGACCAAAAATAAGCTTTAATTTGGCATCAGAAAGAACTAAACGGATGAAAACTCAATATTTGAGGACTTCAACTTCTACCGATGAATTGTGTCATGCAGCACATATGAGTTTGCGTGCATCAGGTAAAACAGATATGGCAAATTTGGTAAAAGAAGTTACCAGTACAACGCCTAAACGTACTACTCGTTATAAAATGGTTTTAACAAATGGGATACGTCCAAACGCATTGAGTTGTCACCAGAAGAAGCATTATCTATGTTTGTAGAAGCTGAACTTACGAAGCATCAATATAATATCATAAGAACCAAAGATAAAGAACGATTCCTATCATATAAAAAAATTCAACTAGCCAAAAAAAAATGTTACCAAAAAAAGCAATATATTTCAATTACTGATTCAACAGTTGATATATAACTCCAAGGATTATTAGATCACACAATTTTACGCCTTATGAAAACTCAACATGAAGTGATTGAAAGACAAGAACATTTGCAAAAATTGTGTTTAATTACTAAGTGGGGGTTCGACGGATCGTCTGGTCATTCAGAATATAAACAAAAGTTTGTAAACAGTTCCACTAATGATGCAAGTATTTTTTTGTCTTCGCTGGTACCTCTAAGGCTCATATCTGGTGATCCTGATTTACCAACACAGCAACAAATTGTTCTTTGGAATAATTTGAGGTCTTCATCAATAAGATATTGCCGTCCTATTAGATTTCAATTTGCTCATGAGACAACGGACCTTGCTAAAAAAGAGAAAGAATATATAGAAAGCCAAATACGTGAATTAGTACCCACGTTATACGAAATAGATGGCCGAAGAATTGAAATTAACCACAAATTATTATTTACAACGGTTGACGGTAAAATATGCAATTCATTGACAGAAACAACTTCAACCATGATATGTTTTTGATGTAATTTAACATCGAAAGACTTCAATAATATTGAAAAGTGCAAAGCAGCAAAAATAGTATGCGAGTCTGCATTAGAATTTGGTATGTCAACACTACACGCTTGGATACGTTTCTTCGAATGTCTATTACACGTAGCATACAATTTACCATTAAAAACATGGCAAGCTCGTGGCGAAGAAAACAAAAAACTTTACGAAACCACCAAAAAAGTAATAAGGGAAAAATTAAAAAATCAACTTGGATTAATAGTTGATAAACCGAAACCTGGGTATGGAAACAGTAATGATGGCAATACGGCTAGACGTTTTTTCGAAAATGCAGATGTATCAAGCAGTATTACTGGAGTAGATGTAAAAATAATCAAAAGATTTCGAACTATTTTGAAAACTATGGCTAGTGGATATACAATAAATCTAAAACTGTTTGAAGAATATGCTCTAAAAACGGCACAATTATTTGTAGAAAAATATCCCTGGTATAATATGTCACCTACTATACATAAAGTATTAATTCATTGACCAACTATAATAGATAAAGCAATACTCCCTATTGGGCAGTTAGGTGAGGAAGCCCAGGAGGCAAACAACAAAATGTTTAAAAGGTACAGAGAAGGATTCACACGTAAATTTTCTCGTCAACTAACTAACGAAGACATAGTTAATAGGTTGTTAATTTCGTCTGATCCACTTATCACTAGTATGCACCAACCTATGGAGCGGAAACCCACCTTAGAATCAACTGTAATCCAGTTATTACAATCACCAGATATCAATGAATCGGATTCATCCTCTTCGTCAATCAGTGAAAATGAATTAATTTAAATATTTGTTTTTATTATTTACGATATATTTTTTAATATATGTACATACTTGGTAATATATTGTTATTGTAAACCTATACGATTATACGAACACAAGTTTGAAGTATATTTATTTGTAACGTATTATAAACTAAAAAAATAACAAAAATAATTTTTGCCAACTTTTCATATCACTGGCCCCTCTGTGCGCTGTGCAAAAAGAGAACGAGCTGGCGGCGGCCAACGGCGTCGTAGCCGTTGAAGCGCGAGCTGTTGCCGTCGAAACAAAGCGGGGGCAAGCTCGGTAATTAAAAAAAAGAACATAAATATAATTACATACATGTCGGTAAAGACAATAATACAAAATAAAGGCGCGCGTCGCGTAATGATAATGCGCGGTGCGCGAGTGACGATAAGACCCCGGTATCGCCATAGTTCTGTGGTATACAAGTGTTTAGCCAACCCTTCGCGGCCAACATAAACACGAAAAAACGTTAGACGACACTGATTGATATGGATAACTTTTATTGAAAATTACGACAAGTAAAAAAGTATAAAATGGCGGTTGCCGGTCTCGAGAATGGTGGTAGCGTCGCAGTAACGATAAGAATCAAATACGCGGCCCTGAACGCTATCTCGAGTCGACGTCGCGAGTGTGGCGCTGTCCAAAGCTGCTGAGCCGTGATCTGTGATCGTGGCGGCGATATGGCGGACAAGCGCACATGTCAGCGAGTAGTCGATGCAGGAGCGGTCGGGAGCGCGGTAGGTGCTGTCGGTATCGGTGCGATATGCCGATATAAAAACTCAGGTCCCTGTCCTCAGCACCCCCCATTTTGAATTTCGGGTCCAAACCCGGGGCGATCGTTTGTGCTTCGTTAGTGCTCGTTAGTGCTGTTAGCGCCAATATTTTGTTCCTTATCTATGTAATTATTTTACTGTATAACGGTGATCACACTGAGCCCTAGGCCAGTGCTGTTAGCGCCAATATTTTGTTCCTTATCTATGTAATTATTTTACTGTATAACGGTGATCACACTGAGCCCTAGGCCAGTGGTGTTAGGCTCGGCACGCCGCAGCGGCGACGTGACCGATGATGTCGCAGTCAGTTTCTAGTCTTTGTAAAGGTCCGGCGACTCCGTCCGTCCGCCGCGTACCTCCGTGCGACCGCGACCAGTGACCCCGTTTAGTAATTAGTAATACTACCGATTAATGTACTTTGTGTTATATTCCGTAACTTGATATATATATACAACATCACCGACACAGTGTCTTCCGTGATTGGGTGTACCGTGTTCTTATTAATAAAGTTTACATTAATACCGTCTACACTCGCCTAGTGTCCGTTATTACAATCCTGACCCGTAACAATATTCTTTTGAATATTAGCCGCTAACAGTGCACTTTATCCCGTCGTTAGTGCTTTATCCCTTCCAAAGTTATCCGCATTTCTTACAGGTGGGTGCTGGGGACATGCTGCACCCCCCATTTCGAATTTCGGATCCAAACAAATTTTATTCGTTTGTGCTTCGTTAGTGCTCGTTAGTGCACTTTACCCCGTTGTTAGTGCTTTATCCCTTCCAAAGTTATCCGCATTTTTTACAGGGGGTGCTGGGGATGTAATAATCCGAATCCAGCCCCCAGACCTTTGTCTGATCTCTTCAATACACTGAGGTAAAAATGATCCCTGGTCCCTGGATGATTTTCAGTTAAAACTTGAAGTTTTTGAATTAAATTACTTAAATCCTAGTTTTATGTTTTTGTAATTATCACGTAAAAAAAATGTTTTATCACAATTTTAGATTTATGCTAATTTCCGTCAATCTTCTTATAGGATCCACTTATAATTGTTTTCACTTGTACGCATCACCTTATTAAATATCTAAGGTTACATTATTTAATATTTCCATTGTTCCTATCCACTAAATTAAATGATCTTGAAATAAATTACCATTAATTGTTTTTTTTATATATATATTTATACACTGTATTTATGAATCATTTTTATAAATAATTATTATTAATCATTTAAATACATTATAATAATTCATTATTGTTAGAAATCATATTTGTTTAGAACTTTTGAGAAAAATAACTCAAAAAAATTATTTATAATAAAAAACTAACACTTATTATACTAACATGTGAATCGTTATCGTATCTCGAACCGTTGATCGGTGAAAATAATAATTTCAATAAATATTAAACAACTTAAATTATAATTCGATTTCCTCAGATCAATTCGAACTATTTTATTACTATGTAATTAGTTATTTTAATTAGGTAGGTAGTTGCAAATTCAATTTGTAAGTAGTATTTATTATAACTCCAATAAGACTTCTTTTCCCATCATACGCCATCACCTATGGAAGCTCCATTTCGACAGCATGTACATTTTCGATTTTTCCTATTTTAATATATGCAATATTTTGCGGATATTTTGCGGACTAATTTTCGATTTTTGCGGACAAATAGTTTTTAGCAAATACATAAAAAATAGTTGACATGCTGGTGAAATGGTTCGAAAAATTAAAAAATTAACTTTCTCTACTTTATATTCTACCATTATTTTGCGGATAAATCGCGCGATTTTGCGGACTTATTTTCAATTTTTGCGGACAAATAGTTTTTTAGCAAACTAAAAAAAACTTTGCAAAAAATTAAAAAACGACTTACTTCACTTTTTAGTATACGGGTTTGGACCCGAAATTCAAAATGGGGGGTGCTGGGGACATGGACCTTAAAAACTCGAGGGTGACGGCCGTCCGGCACTTCGTTGTCGCTAACGAACGCGGAGGCGCCGAGCGGTGTTGCCAACTTAGGGAGGGGTGAGAATATTGTGGTGAAGCCACTGGCTCACCACAGTTCGTTAATGATTTGTATTTTGATATATTTTAATCATTTTTAAATCTTGGTGTTTTTTTGGTGTACCTAGTTAATTTTTTTTTTAGTAATATTTATATACATTTTGCTCAAATCATGGGTGGAGTAAATCTATAACAACAGATTTCATCTAGTTGTACCAATCTAAACCATGTTTATGGAAAATAAGCTCTGTTGAGTATAAGAACAATAAATTAAAAACTGTTGCTTATAATGAACTTATGGCATTTCTCAAATCTAAAGGATTGGCTAGTGCTACTGTAAAAGAAGTTAAATCTAAAATTCAAAACATCAGAAGAATGGTTAGAAAGGAAAGAGCAAAAGTAGAAGCATCTAGGAGAAGTGGAAAAGGTACAGATGACCTGTATACTCCAACATTGTGGTAAGTGTTAATTTTTTACATAGGTTCCCAATTTGATGTAATATGTATGTGTACTATATTTGTATATTAATTTATTCTTGAGGGTATTACGATCTTTTGCAAATGATATGGACCCACTTCCATCAATCGATAACCTAGTGATTATAGTCATGAAATAGATGAAGAAAATGACTGTAACAATTTCGATTTGACTGAAAATAATTCACAATGTTGACAGTGACATATCCAATACAAATGATGGTCAAAATCATGTAAGTTTTTTCAACAATTTAAAAATGAAAACTAGGTTTAATTGTTAGATAGTGACTATTAAATTTAATAATAGTTTAAGTAACATGATACTCTCAATGACAGTGTTATCTATACTAATATTATAAAGAGGAAAGATTTGATTGTTTGTATTGAATAGGCTCCGAAACTACTGGATAGATTTTAAAAATTGTTTTACCATTAGAAGCGGACATTATCATTGATGAATATAGGCTAATTTAAAAAGGGAATTGATCACCCAGGGGAGGTGCTCAATAGGAAATTTTGAGATTTACGATAGAAATTTGTGTTTAAAAATAGTTGCCGTGGGTTTTAAAGCTATTATAATAATAAATAATAATTATTGGTTGTTGTTTATTGAAAATGGTGGCTATTGCCTATTGATCATAGGAGAAATAGTTAGTAGAATATGTCCGTAATGCCTACGACTGTAATGTACGACTGTTATCGGCATCATGGCGGCGTGTCTATAAACAATACATTACATTACTGTTTAGTTTTTTTTCTCATTTTAAAATGCCCAAAAGAACAAGATCTCAACTTTCTAGAAATAGTTCACAGGCTAGGGCAATAAAAATACGTCGTCATGGAGAATCTCAATCAGAAACTGAAAATCGTCTTGCAAGTCAGAGAGAATACGCGTCGCAATCGCGTGCAAGCGAGTCAAGTATCGAGCGTTCACCGCGGCTTGAAGAACAAAATATTAGAAATGTACAAGCTCGCGCTAGGGAATCGAGCTCTGAACGTTCCGAGCGCCTTCAAAATCAAAGAGAAAGACACAGACATCAACGGCTAAATGTTCTGCCAAAAATGGGCCGATGAA
>NC_042493.1:23879157-23919675 GCF_005508785.2 Acyrthosiphon pisum
TATAAGTACCTAATAAATATTATGATATGATTAATTTGGGATTTATTATAGGTACCTAATATAACATTATGTCTTATACCTAGACTAACATACCGTCTCCGCTCAGAATCGTTTTTTTATACAATGATATTATATCATTGAATTCAAATTTAATACCATCCATTATACAGTGACCCACTTGTAACCTACTGTACAGCAGAGCGAAATCCACTTACCCACCTTTTTTTTGTAAACCAAATTTTTTTATTTCATTAGTTTTTTTCCACTAATATGTATTTGTAATCTATAATATTTGTGGAAAAGAAACTTCGTTTCTACCGGATGTCCTATGACACAACTCACTTTTTTTATTCTATAAATGTCAATAAAATTGTATTCGTTGTGTAAAAAAGCTTGACAACTTAATACAATGTTCTTTATAAGTTGTTATAATAGTAGTTTTAGTAGTACCTAAATATTAAGATCCATCATCTATAGCCACGATTTTTTTTTATAAGTATTTAAAGTTTAAATTTTGACAACATTTATCAAAATCTTGAAAATTATCAATTACCTATTATAATTAAAAAAATTATAAAATGTTCAATTTGTATAGCTATTTGGATTGGAAATTTAAAAAAAAGATTCTCATAAATAGTTCATACTGTAACCAGAAAATCTAAAAAATAGATAAAAACACAGTTATTTTTTACAGACATTTTAAATTCAAATTTGTATACGAAATTACATATTAAAACCAAGAATAACGATTTTAGTTATTTTGTTGGTAAATTTTAAAATATTTTTCGTGGGTATATGAAACTTTTAGAGTATAACGCGTTATAACTTATAAGTACCTAATAGATATTATGATATGATTAATTTGGAATTTATTATAGATACCTATTATAGGTCAATTTTTTTTTAATACGCATAGATAAGTATATATATGTCTAATACATAGACTGACAAACCGTCTCCGCTCAGAATCGTTTTTCTTATACAGTGATATTATATCATTGAAAAAAGTTTAATACTATCCATTATACAGTGACCCACTTGTAACCTACTGTACAGCAGAGCGACATCCACTTACCCACCTTTTTTTTAATTTAATTGTATACATCTTTAAGTATTCATGCATAAAATAATTGGGTACAATTTTCATAAATCTTGTTGGTTTTCCATAATTTTATGTTTGTTGATTACCCCCGGCCCCCATAATTATAAATCCTATTTGCTACCAGCAATTGCCTTGTCTAGATCAGAGAAAGATTTCAACATTTTTACTGCTCCAAAAGATAATGACTGATATAAAAAAAACAACACACATCATTCAATCATTGTAAAAGCTCCGTATCATCGCTCCATCGCGCATCGCTTCGTTCTGAATCGAAAAGCTACTACAATTATTTATATATGATTTAGTATATAGTACCTAAAAAATGTATACTTACCTTAGGTAATATAGTCAATAGTTGGTGATAATGTGATATACTTGATAAAGGCGTCAAGCAGGCCTATCCAAGTACCTACCCAGATGAAGGTGATTAGATATGTTACTATATTACTATGTTCAATAATTGAATGATTTTTAGCAAGTATCTAATACATTTTGCAATTATAATTTCAAAGAACATTACGAAATTGAATAGTTCCAAACGTTAACTGCGCATTCAACAGGTTTACGTGTCATATATTTGTGTAAATAAAAAAATATATCTAGTAAAAACTAAATTATTATTTATTACTTATAATATTTATATTATATAATTCTATATTTCTAAATTATTTGTGTAACTATTTACCTTATCTTACATGTTGTGATTATAACTGCGGTTTTTGAACATACGCAGTGCGGAACCAAATCTATATAAATATATAATATAACATAGGTAGTATAATAATAATAATTACTATGTATAATCAATGGTAGTAGGTAGGTAACCTACAGATAAACAATTATAAAATTAGGATATAGGAGGTACAAATATAAATGCCTACGTACTTTAATTAATTTAAAGATTAAATAGCATTAGTATTTTATTAATATTATCGTATTGATTGAAAGTATAGTTCTTTATATAATTTACATTAAATATTATATAAGTACTCGTAAAAAAATATTTATATAAACTTTCAAGATTTAATATTCAGAGATGTGTGAGGTAACTTACTGTAAAGTGTACATAGGTATACCATCCAGTGTATGGTAGGAATACCTACAGTCTGCACAGTGCACACGTTAATTCGTCACCGTGTATGATCATATAACTATATACTCTAATAAGCATTTCTATATCAGACATCAGTGAAGTTCAATAATTATTTTTTACAAATACAACAATGTTGTCCCACTCTGATTTATGATCCCATATTTCCACCTACAATTTAATAATTTATTGCTGCTTCAACTAATAAGTGCATTAACCTTTTAGTTATAGTTAATGATTATTACCTACTTTTGTTGAATTATTCAATTCATATAACCTGCATATTATCTCATATTTTATTCACAGATAATGATTATATTTTTAATTCATAAATAACGAGTGCAATTCATCGATATTTGATTGTTCACCAAACTACCGAAGTAGGTATAAATATAACCAAATATAAAGTATATATAGGTAGTACCTACTTATTTCATCACGCCAAAAAGTTATTTAAGTAAAAAAATAAATACATTGTGAACGATAAACTAAATACAGAATGTTTTTTTAAGCATTCTGACTCCCTTTTTCCCCTTTAATTGTACATTTATTTAAATTCTGATTTTTAAAATTCTTAATAACTAATAAGTAGGTAAAGACTTTATTTTCAAATTTCTGATATTGCTTATACTACCATTTATGGAGTGACAGAGTCCAGTGACGAAACAACCTTCAATTTTTTAAATGAGAACCCACATTATTTTTTGCAAATTACCATATTACTATATATTATAGACATATACTCGTAATCCTTAGTACACAAAGTTATATAACTCAAAACCTACTCATTCAAATATTGATTTAGAATATTTAGAATTTAGATACATCAAAATTCTCAAAAAAAAATCCTGACGAATAATTAAAAATCAAAAAGTGGGGTTCTTATTTAAAAGACAAGAGTTTGTTTTGTTATAGGATCATCCTTAAATAGTACAAAAAATCTGAGGTATTCGAAAATATGGTATTTAACTAGTGTACCAGGTACCTATTTAAAAATTCCAAAAATGAGAATTTGAATACAATACGCATAATTTAAGCATAAAATAAGGCTAGCCACGCTGGTATTACCTTATATATTATAGTAATAGTTACTATTATTATTGAACGGAAAATTGGACATATTTGACTCCCGATGCTATTTACTATTTATCATTTACCGAAAGTGGACATATGGATAGGATATACACGGACTTTTTAATTTTTACACTCCATAATTACACTCCATTATTATTACATTATTATCCAATGAAATTTAAAATGAACTAAATAATAGGTATTACTAATTACTATTATACTAGTATATGTACAATAAGGTACCTATCTACTATAGTAACTATAAAGTTTATACTGAGTACCTACCTATGCCTATACTATTTACTATTTACTATTTACCAATTAACTATATAGTTACGATGTGTTGATGCCAGCAATAATGATTGAGATTTTATATTACACAGATAAACGGTGTACCTAGGTACCTATGAACAGAAAATATTACTTCAGCGGATAATAATCTGTACTATAAGGTACCTACATCAGACATCTGTATACCGGTCTATACGATATAATTACTGTTGGCCTTGGCACTACGGTAGCACACAAATAAGAGAATCGACAAATTATAATAATAAATACCTAATAGGTACACATCAAAATAATATTATGGAGTTAAGTAATTACTAATTAATATAACTTATATCCCATTTTTTATTTTTTTTTTGGCGATCCACAGATTGATTATGCTCAACAGTCTTCCGTCCAAATCAGAGCCATGAATAATATCTGCTCTAAATGTTCTGCCAAAAAATGGGCCGATGAACATAATGGTTTGTGCTGTGCTTCTGGAAAAGTCAGTCTCCCCAATATTCAGGAGCCGCCAGAGCCAATAAAAAGTCTTTTGACAAATAATCATTTACATAGTAGACATTTTCTAACCAACATACGTAGGTACAATAGCCTATTTCAAATAACTTCGTTTGGCGCGAAAGAAATTAGAGAACAAAATGTTATGCCCACTTTTAAAATAGAGGGCCAAGTTTATCACCTTATAGGTATTCTTTTACCACCATCAGGCCAAAATCCGCAATTCTTGCAGATTTATTTTATTTCAGACGCAGATCAGCTATCGTTGCGGTCAAACATAGCTCCAACGCTAAACATTGATTTAATTAAAGAACTACAGACCTCACTGAACAGCCACAATATATATATACGAAGTTTTAAACAAAACTTAGAACAAAACTCTTCGGATAATTTAAAGTTAATTATTCACTCCGACCGCCCAATACAGCACACCCGGGCAGATATAATGCTCCAGCTGTAAACGAGGTAGCCGTTCTTTTGGTAGATGAAGAAAAAGGTCCCAGAGATATCGTGCTACACGGTAGAGATGGCCAACTTAAAAGGGTCTCTGAATTACACAGATCTTACAACAATAATAAAAATGTAAAGGGTATTTGACTTGCAATTCTTTTCACGGGCAACGCCGTGCGGGTACGGCTATATATATATATATATATATATGTCTATGGCATTAAAAGTTACGTACTACGACAAATGTATTATTTAATGTATTATCTCACAATGGTCTACCAGGGTGGCTGAATTGCACTTACTGTTGCGAGTTACATCCAAAAAGATTTAAACAATCACAAAATTTTAAGGGCAACGAAGTGCACGGGATCATATAGTATATTCTTAATCTAAATAATAATTAATAATAATAATAATAATAATTAGGTACAATATTAATTAATTAGTAAAGATATTAAAAATATCCTAAGTTTATTATCAATAGAATCATGTGATTTTACCTATGTCAATTAAGATACGAAATACTCGTTTTATTACTAGTAAATTGGTAGTTAGATAGCGTACATATTATAAAGATTGTAGGTACAACAATGCATCGGCGTATAACAGAAGCATAAAGTATATTATTATTATTATTCATTAATGGCATTTTTACAAATTAAATACAAAATTCGAATATAAATTCGTAAAATGTAATCATTCTTTAATTATCAACCCATAATTATGAATGATACGTCAAAATTCATAAAAAAAAATCCTATATGAATCATATTTCAAAAATATAGGTTCCCGTTTGAATTTTAAAAGTTACCCCTAAAATCTACCCTTTTTAATTAATACAAAAAGTAATTAATTCATATTAGTTTAGAGAATATGATTCAAAGAGTTTTTCACACATGTCATTATTTCCTAATTTAAGTAGATCATGCTGAAATCTGTTG
Source organism: Acyrthosiphon pisum (assembly GCF_005508785.2). Lineage (NCBI taxonomy): Eukaryota > Metazoa > Arthropoda > Insecta > Hemiptera > Aphididae > Acyrthosiphon > Acyrthosiphon pisum. The sequence continues at coordinate 23,884,604 of NC_042493.1, forward strand.
TCACATGAAATTTGGAAAACCCTGTATACCTATATAGATGTTCAAGTTTAAAAGATATCGATTTCCGAAGCGGTAAATTTAGATGGTTATCTAAAGGTGACAATAATGGTAAAAATAAATCAGTTATAAAAAATATTATGAAATCCAAACAACGACACGTGAAATTCGCTCATCATCAAAAAAATTTCGAAGACATATTTATACAATGAAAATCCTCAACGAACAATTGCAACTCTAAGTAATAATCCACTATTTAGGATCTACTAATGCAACTATTGACTTAGGTACCACATGGAAATTCTAAGTTACTCCTACTGTTTGTCTGAACAATACCTTCTACAAAAGAAACTATACAAAAAGTAATAAGAAACATACAAAAATATACAAAATACTAAAAAATCAGAAATGTTAACCAAATCTGTTGCGTTAAAAGATATATAACGAGTCAAAAAAATATTATGTTGTTTTGATAGAGGTAATCTTTAGTTTATTACAAATGGCAAGACAAGTTTTCAAAAACAATTATTCATGTGATTGAAATCTACCTAGACACAAATGTTATATTTGGTGATCCATCCTGTATTGATTTATTGAAACGAAGTTTCATCAATATACCTACATATTCTACAGTTGATATCTTATTATACTACATTTAATTTGGGTGATTTTTATGTATCTGTATTGGACATTGGTCATGCGTATTACAGACATAGTAGGAGACCCTATTTTTCCAGTGTTTATTATGATTCACGAATGAAAGTTATTAAGTATTCATGAGCTTTTTTGGGATAGTTTTGTAAAGAACTTGATTCATTTTGAAGAATATGGGCATAATGTACCAATTATTACTGACAGAGAAAAAAATATTGCATCTGCGATTTTTAACTCTATCAGTATAGCTAATACAAATTAAACTTTTTGTCACGATCATTTGATTCTTGATGTTAAGCAATGGTTACATGCCAATACGTGCAAATTAAGATTATTTAAAAGTATGTATAAATCAAATCAAATATTTAATTGAAATAAAAAATAAAAACCAATTTGATAAAAAATTGGATGAGTACAAAATTAAATGGAGTCGATCGTTTATAAATTATTTTGAAAAAAATATAGAATATGATTTAAAAACGGATGTATATTTTTTAAAACAAATAGATTTTCAGCATACGTTAAAAAAAAAACACATACTAATCACATCAGTGAAAGTTTAAATCAAGTTATCAAGCAATGGAATGACTACAAAGAATTTCCACTATACTCTGTTCCAATAGAGAACGGTCAGTTTTCGCGCATACCACTGACGGCTGCGGCAGTGCTAAGGCCAAACTTCCCCCACCTTGCTAGCTACGTTTCTCGAAGACAGAGTAGGTATAGATGTTTAGTACCTACTTTCATTTTATAAAATGCAATTATTAAATGTTAATGAATTTAACCGATGTCTCAGAAACATAAAGGATTTCCAAATTAAAGAAGAGTACACTCGTAAAAGCAATGAACTTAATATCCCGGTTTCATATATTAATGATGATACCTATTATTAAAATTGTGAAAAACATTCAAAATAATGAAATTGAACCTAAAACAATAAATGAAAAAACATTAACTTACAGAATGATACAAATATCTTTTACAAATCATTATAATAAATTAATTGATAATAAATAAATAATAATGAATAAATTGATTATTCATCACACTTGCAGGTATACATAGTTTCGATATTGTAGTGATAAGTGACAACACTGTGTCACTGCCTACTTGTGCCGCCGAGGCGACGTCTAGGTCTAGCTAGTAGTAGCAGTCTGTTTTTGCGAGCGTTGTCGTGCGCGTGTCCAGCGGAGTGTGTCCGGACTGCACACACTCACGGACGCTCATTTTAAATGTTAAAAGTGTAGTTATTATGTATTATTATATTAAAGTGTTAAGTCACCATTAAAGAGTGTTGATTAAGTAATTACCGAGTGTCTCGTGTTTTCTTTCATTTATAATATACGGTAACCTTTACCTTCCTGACACCCACACGAGGTCCCTACAGTTCAGAAGTGGGATTCGAACCCACGCCCTCAATACAATTGATCTAATTTTCGATTAGCCGCGAATTCCACTTGGAACGTCAAGTGCTCCGCGTAGGACCTTTGAACCCGGCACCCATTGTCATTACTCTTTGAAAATACTTGATAACCAACCTTTAATTGCCTATCACGATCTTCGCTCTTTCTACATTTATTATTACTGATAGACTTGTTAATGCGTCCGTTTGAACCTTTCATCTTAAAGGCCCCAGTACAACAGTCGGCTACTTTTACTCTCATGTCTGGCCATCCCTCAGACTCCAAACACAACCCGTCGATGCAGAAGTACATTTTAAAGCTACTAAGGGACATTGTTTTCGACAATGCACATACATTTGGAATGACCACGTCATTAACAAAATAATCACTATATTCAACGTCATATACCCTTACGAAACTAACGTACGTTACACCCCCTCTGTGTAGTATCCCTTCGACTCTACCATTATATTCTGATGGTAACTTGGGTAGAATGACAAATTCACCATGGCATTTAAAGGGTTTGAAAAACCTTGAGACTCCGTTGTCAAATACCTCCACTATGCTACATTCACTGATCCGGCAAGCACTCCCTACATGATATTTGGCCAACTGAGAACCTTTAATGTCATTGATGTGACTCAACGAGTGTAAATTGGCCAGTTGATAGCTGTTGAGACAATGCTTCCCATAAATATAATCACTACCATCATATTGCATAATGTCAATCAAATTAACTTTCATGTTAAGATGCGCTGTGGTACAGTTAAAATCATACTTAATACGTGTAATATCCAGCACGTCTCTGATGTCCACTGATTTTTTATCACAATGCATATGCATGACGCTAATAAAACTAGCTAGTTGGCAACGTACACTCGCATCCTTCAAACACCTAAGATGGTTACTATATACAGTCATCAGAAAAGGTAAGTATTCAACGGTGTCCATATATTCCATCAAACTTTTGTTCATTGAGCTTGAGTTTTCACCGACAAAATAGCCACACAGTATTAGTTCACAATCTTTTTTATAACTACTTCTATTTCCCTCAATCCATTTGGACCTAAGTAACCCATCTATACGTGCAATCAGATCAGGACTCATTGTGAAAGGCAACTTCATCTCTCCCAAATCAAGTTTGAGTCCACTCCAATAGTTGGCTATTCTGCTAATACTTTCCGAATATGTACATAAATTGTGCAGAGTTGTGCCTTCACTCCAATCTTCAGAAACCTTAGAGGCGATGGCCCTATTAGTACTTCTCAAATCTCTGTTTTCAACCTGGAGTTCTGAAACCAAAGTGCGAAGCTGTTCTATTTCGGATTTCAAGTCGATGTTTCTGCTTTGTAGATCAACATCATATCTCACTAATCCTCCACTTACCACTGAAGTACAGTCAGCTAATTGAGTAACGTTAACCGGCGCTAAAGGTGCAGAGTTGTAAAAAATAATTGTGCTGATGATGCAGTCTGAAATCAGGCATACGTCTGTTGTCACTATTTGACCTGCTAAACTCTACCCTGTTCGAAGGATGATCAATGTGATTGGGACCCACCCCCTCAAGCGCCTCACCAACATAGTAATTGAAATTCATGACGTCAGATCAGCAAAAAGACGATTAATTAAACATACCATGCTTGTGGAGAATATTCTAATTAACATCCACAGTAAGCAAAATTCGTAATTATCTACAATGTATATGTACTGGTGTAGCTACACGAGAATATTGCCATAATATCATATTATGGTAACAGGGCTGCACCATTACTAAAATTTAAAAAAGTGATTAATTTTTGTATACAAAGTGACTTGATTTTTTTCTCAAAATATCATATCATCACTTTTAATCAGATTTAAAATTTAAAAATTAAAATTAAATTAAAATGGTATGATCAATTTCATAATACTATTACTTTGTATGAATAAAACAAGTTTCTAATAGGAACAACAAAAAAAAAACACTAGGTACCTACCTAAGCATGTAACGAATTGAGTTATATTATATTTAATAATCATATAATATTGTCATTATATTGAATATTACATAATTAAATCAGTTTTCCTTTGACCTTATGAATTAGTTAATTATTTGAGTTACGATTTATAATAAAAGAAATATAATTTATATTTTAACAGAACTAAAAATGTTAACAAAAAATATATAAACGTTTTAATACTTATAAACAGAATATCAGTAATTAATTAATTAATCAGTTATTAATCAATCTATCTTAAGGCGTGTTTACACGGTTCACTCTTGGTGATCATTTCGGATGAATCATCTACAGTGAAACATTAAAAATTAAAATAAACTGTTTACATGGTTCACTATAGATGATCACACTTTTCATTGTTTAATGAGTTATCATTATTTATTATTGTATTATCAATTTTTTTTTTATTTGAATATTATGATATACACTATTATTGTTATTAGACAGTACTACGCGCTTCAACTTAAATGGAGTCTGAAATTGTAAGAACAGGAATTGTAATTACAAGTGATTAACTCATAAGAGAATGTAGACAATTTATCGAAGAAAAGAAAAACAAAAAGAAAAGACGATATTGGGTAAAACCTTGGGTTAGTCGCCGTAACAGTATTGGAATATCATCAACATTATTGACAGAATGGGCTGCAGAAGATGAATGTTTGTTCAAAAATCACTTGCGGATGTCTCAAACACTTTTTGAAAATTTGTTGTCAAAAGTAACACCTTTAATAGAAAAACAGGACACATTGATGAGAGAGTGTATACCTGTTAAAATTAAATTACAAATTACTTTAAGATACCTTGCCACGGGAGATTCTTATTCAACCCTTGAAGCTTTGTATCGTGTTCCAAGATCAACCATTTGTAAATTTTTAGCTGAAGTACTAACAGCTATCTATGTGGTTTTAGAGGATCAAATAAAGGTAATTGAACATGATATTACATCAATAATTTAAAAATAATAGGTACACAATAAATCATACATAAAAAGTGACTCGTAGGTATAATGTGAATAAAATACAATTTTATATTTATTTAATAGGTTTATTTATTTAAAGTTATAACTTTATATTTATTTTCAGTTAACCTACTGTAAAATAAACAACAAAAATGTTAAATAAACTATGTTTCATTCATAGCTGTACACAAAGCTCGAGACAGTATATCATTCGTTTCACTAAAACTATTTGTAGAACTCGAGGTGTTTTCAGATATGATTGGTGATACTGATGGATAGTGATCCCAACCAATAGACATGTCAATATGACGATTTGTCGCATTATTCATTAATGTTTGTTGTGTAAATTGAAACATACGTTCTTCGTTTACAACTTTTTGTAGTTTTTCTTGGCATATTAACGCACGGTCAAGGGGCATATTTTTTAATTGAACTGCTAAACTTTTGCCAAAATAATCAAACTCATTATCAGTAACTTTGTTTTCTGAAGAAATTTTACTCAACTTGTCTATAGCTTTTTCCACTGAAGAGATTCCACTAAAAGCACGTTTTCTTGAAGTAGTAGACACTATTGATTTTTTTGAATTTGTAAATGAATGTTCAGTATTTTGAGTTGTATTATGATTTGTTTCGATGGGATTATAGTCACCATCAGCTTCAGTGTCTTTGCAAATATAATGTTCACCATTATTATGAGTAAGGGGATCATTCGCATCATAAACATCATTGTCAGCTAAATTTCCTTCTCCAAAAGTCGAAATCTGAAATAAAAATAATATATAATTGGTATTTATTCATTTTTTATAATTTAATTTATATTATTTTTCTAGGTGCCATCAACAACAAATGACTGGGAAATTATAATGAATGACTTTAATACCCTCTGGAATTTTCCTAACTGTTGTGGAGCAATTGATGGCAAGCATGTTATCATAAGATGTCCTGAGAAAAGTGGTTCAAAGTTTTTCAACTATAAAAAATAATTTAGTATAAATCTATTAGCTGCCGTAGATGCAAACTATAAATTTATATACATCGATGTTGGCACAAATGGAAGAGCAAATGATGCATAAGTATTTTCTAAGAGCTCGTTTAATTTTGCATTAGAGAACAATGCTTTAAACATTCCTACACATGGAGTTTTTGTTGCCGATGATGCTTTTCCTCTAAGGTATAATTTGTTGAAACCCTATAGTAAAATAGGACCACTGACAAAAGAAGAAAAAGTTTTCAACTATCACCTTTCACGAGCACGTCGTGTGTCAGAAAATGCTTTTGGCATCATGGTTTCACCTTTTCGGATATTTGAAAAACAGTACAACCTGATAGAGTAGAATTAATTGTAAAAGCTACCTGTGTCCTTCATAATTGGCTCCGGACTATGTCAAGCCGTAGTAATCCATACATAACTGAGCGAATGACTAACATGGAAAATTGGGAAGAAGGCATACATTTACCTGGAGCTTGGCAACAAACCACACATGATGGTATTATGAATTTAAATATAGATTCAAGTAACAACTATACAAGAAGAGCTTCTGAAGTTCGTGACAATTATGCGCAGCAATTTTGTTCATCGAATATTGTACCATGGCAGTGGCAAATGATTTGACATATTTATTTCTCAATTTAAAATCTGATTGTTTCAATACATTAAACGTAAAATATTTATAATTAAACATTTTTTGAAAATATTACATGTATAATGTATATTTATCATTTTTTAAAAAACCATTTAGTTCTTATCTGCTTATAAATAGGAGGTATTAATGTTCACTATTTTTATTTCTAAGTTTTATTATAATTTGTTTCAATGGGATTATAGTCAACATTATACTAACCTGAGTTGATGTGATTTTTCGTGGAACACAAATGTGTCGGCTTGCTTATACCAAAACAGTTTAGGAATGTAAATGTCATCAGTGCCAGCTCCACTTTTTAAAGCATTTTGAACCTTTGACAATTCTGAAGCATAACGTGTGCGGATTGTTTTAATTTTAGCTTTTAGGTCATCAATCGTTACTCCATCTAAATTCAGCTCTACCACTATTTGTCCTAACGCTCTATCTTTTGCTACCTAATTTTGATACAAACCATAGGCATGAAATTAATTTCATTGTAAAATAAAAACATAATATTATACTTACTTTATTCTTATACTCTGGTACTTTTGTGTTCCACAAACATTGCCGATCTTCCAATAGACCCAATTTTAATGGAGTGTGGTCGTCTTTCCATTTAAAAACCATTGTAGGTAATTATAGTAACTAATAATTATTAATTATTAATATGTAATGGAAATTGTGTGATAACTATTTACTGCGATTTTCTTATCAGAGCAAGTTATCAAAAAAATAAAAACATGTGTTTGAACATTCACTGATATTGAAGATGAAAGTAGTGTTTACACTAATCATTTTTGATGATTCATCGTTAGTGATTCACTCAGAGTGAAGGAAAGTTGGACACGACCCAACTTTGTTCATCATTCAATAAGGATGATCGTTTTTGATGATTCAATGTTTACATTGTTCATTATTTATTCACTTTGGATGATTCATCCAAAATGATCACCAAGAGTGAACCGTGTAAAGCCGTGAAGCCCGCGAAATGTTTGTCCACTTCTCCGCTCATCTAAACTTTGAATATTTATAACTCATAAACTACTCGTCCTAATATCGATTTTCATGTATCAAAATATTAAGAAAAATATTTTGCTTTGGAATAAAAAATTAAAACCCTATGTTGTCATTCAAAAAACTAAAAAACTTAAAAAATTATAAGGATAAAAAATATTTAAAAATATAATTTTTTAAGAAAAACGTTGTTTTATAAGCGACTTGAAAGTATGTAAAAAAATATTTTCAAAAAAACTTATACTTTTTAAAATAATGAGTGTTGTTTGATAAAAGAATCACCCGGTATTTTGGTACATAGGCGTGCGCAGCTCGTTGTGGGCCAATGATACTTGAAACAAATTATTTGTTGCACGCCTATGATTTGTTATTATATTATTCTATACACCATAGTACTATACGGTATATAAGCAATAGGTAGGTATAGCATATACCTTATATAATAATTAATATGTTTAAACACTTTAGTATTTAATAAATAATTTCAAATACCCATATAATATTTATTTAAGAAGACTCTACACCCATATGCATTGTCTCCATCTTCAAACGCATAAAATAGAAAAATTGTATATTCTGAATAATCCGTTGAACTCAAACATTGAATAAGCCATTAACTCATATAAAAAAAAACAAAAGTATGAGATTCACTAGATTATATTCTTGATTTTAAATTTGATAATACCTAGGTCAATTCAATGTAATATTAAACATAAAAGAGTTAAATGGATTATACAGCATGTAAAATTTGTTATTTTATGTGTCTACAAGATAGATAAAATGTATGCGGCTATAGCATCCTCTTAAATGTAGGAACCAGTTTTAATTTAAAGAAACAAAAAGTACCTAGGTACCAACACCTACTTTATGTCCTAATCTATGTCATGTATTATGATAGGTACTCATTGTACATTATAGTTTTATTAGGTATAAATATTTTCCTAGATATTAATTTGAATTAATTTTTATTGAAATTTTATTAGATAATGAAATTGATGAAAGCGCTTTTAGAAGTTTGACTGAGTCTATGGTTCTTGAAATTGTTTTACCAATAGGACCTCGATCAAAAATTTTTAAAAAAATAGAAGATTTGAAAATTTCTTCAAACTTGGTAAGTTTGTATTCTATACTGTTATGATTTTTATTATAATTTTTAGGTATTATATTACTAAACTTGTGTAATCAAATATGATTGTGGGGTTAGTATTTACACTATTTTTACAAGATTCAAAAAGAATACCTAAGTAAAAAACATTGGTAAGTTGAAATTAATTAACATTCCCTCTCAAGAAAGGGAACATACTTTACCCTTAGTAAGTCGAAAAAAATGTATTTCCCTTTGAATTTCAACTTATGTATTGAGGTTCCACTGTATTACACTCTATGATACAAACATTTTATACTAATTTGGGTATTAGGTAGCTATAGGTAATAAAATATTATCCATATTAGGTCACTATCAATGTTTTTGATTTTTAAATGCATTAAAGGAAATGTTATTATTAAATTAAAAACTATTAACTTAGGTTTAGGTTTTAAATAATATATTTTTGTCCCTAGGTTATAGTTTTCCTTGTAAAATGTAGACATCATTGATGCAAATCGTTCAATAATTTTAGCTTTCCTTTTTGGAAATCATTTTTCAAAATTTAGATAATTTATATTATTATATTATTATCTACCAACAATTTGCATTTGTTAATACACTTTGGTTTATTATTTTATTTTCTACAGGATTCTGAAACAAGTACTGCAGATTATAATGTGTTTGGTAGTGGTAATTTGCAACAGGTTCAGCATATTTTGAGCAATAATAAATTAGAATGTATGTTATATTTTGTTTTGATCTGTACCCACCAGATTTTAATACAATACCGAGTACAATACTAAATTATAAAACAATAAAATAATTTAGAGGTGAACGATACTTAGGCTGGATTCCTCTTTTCTTCTATTCTTATGCGTAGTATAAAATCACCAAAATCATGAAAAGTTGTTTCATAACTTCATTATTTTTTCACATTATTGATTTTATAGATTCAACATTTTAACTTACACATATCAATTAAAATTTATATTTAAAAATTAAATATGCACGATAGATCAAAATCAATATTTTCCATTTTTGGTATCGACCATCTCTAAATATATGTTAATTGTATAATATTAAAACTGAGTTGAATAATGTTAGGTGATCGAATATATAACTCAGATCCACTCAGTAATGCTGAAAACTGTATGGCCGGATCTTCTAAAAACACTGACATGATTGGATTGCTCATGAACAGTATTACTCATGATGATAATAATAGTAATACTCATAATGATATCAATAGTAATATTCATGATGACAATAGTACAAATCAAATTAAGACCATTTATTCCGATCTGACTGACATTTATAGGAGTACTGCTTTTGTCAATCGTGATCAGTCTTTACAAAGTCATAGTATAACTGTAAGTGATAGTCATTGACCTATTAATTGTTATAGGATATTTTAAATAATCAAAATACAAAATATTAATATTTTTATTTAGTCTACTTTATTGTTTTAAATTATTGATATTATACAAATTTTTTCCCTAATTAGTTAATGGAAACAAATAAAACATCATTGAAAGATATTCTTTGGCTTTATCACGATGGACAGTTAATTATAAATTATTTTGACACTAATAAAGAACTAAATGGGTATATGAGAAATAAGCTAAGCCATTTGGTTATTACTCATTCCCTCAAGGAAGCATCTTCTAAAAAAATATCTACTTCTAAATTGATAAGCTTATCTCAAGAAATTATTGATATATTTCCTGGTGAAAACAAACAAACATATTACATACCTTATAGAAAAAAAAATGGTTAAGTAACTCCTACACGAGGCAAGCTTTGGGATAAATATTGCAATTTGAGGAGAGAACTTAGAAACTTATGTACCACAAATAAATTACAAGATGAAGTTGTCTCCACTAGTATAAATTATATTAAAGGTATACTATTTTTTTTAAATGCTGTACGTTGAAATAATAATAGAATATAATATTATATAAAATAATAATAATATTAACCTCCCTCAAAATTATTACTTTCCGCAAATAAGAAATTAATTGAAAAATAACTAAATAGTTTGATATTTTAGAATTAATTCATAGGCGTGCGCACGGGTGTGACTTATAGGGCCACACCTTAGACTTTTTAGGCATCTACTTAGGTAAAACGAGTATTACTCACTATATTCTGTAGATCAAGATAAACAATTAATAACAGGAGAACGAAGATTAATGTTTAAAATAATTGCAATATTAATTCACATAATGTTTGTCCTAATAATTGGTATAACAATTATTGTACTATACATCAGTTTCAATAATACATTTTATTTATACTTACCTATTACCTATGTTATGTATGTCTATTTAATTTTAAATTTTTTTGAGGGGGGTTTTGTAAGGGTGGATGGTCAAAAAAATAAAAGCTATGCCTGAAACAGGAGTAGGCACCTATGAATTAAGTATAGACATTATAATTAATGGTATTATAATATACCTACATTTGTGTTACCAAAATAAATAAAACAAAAACTTGAACTATTTGTTTTTTTTTTTTTTTTAAAGAATTGACTGAAGACAATATATTGTGGTTGCAAAATAATATTGCACCTTGGAATGAAGTAGCAGAAAAGTGGAAAAGTACATTTCTGTTCCGTTACAAATCATTGAGTGAAAAAGAAAAACATTATTCTTATTTTAGTGATATACCAGCAATCAAAAGTCCACTTGGCTTTACCTTGGTTTGTTTAAAAAACTTTCTATGAGAGGGGATTACAGTTACCTCTTGGTATTAATTGTTAATGTATATTTGTTACAGATCGAATATGACTTTGAATTATTATATCCAGGAAAAGATCCAATGATTTTATTCATAAAATTTGAGCTATTCAAAAAAAAACTTCCAGTTTATGTACAAAAAAGCAATTATAAAGAAATTGACAAGTTGGTTGTCAATGAAATTTTAGAGCCTACAGTACCCGGTAAATTTATTACAAAATGAATATGCAATAGACCTATCATGGTACTAAAATATCCATTATCCTTAAGTTAATGCTAATATATTTTTTAATTTAATTTACAGGATATGATAACATTGCAGCACTTAAAACTTTTATAGAGTTATTTCAACCAATTAACGTATCTAAAAGATCAATTAGTGGAAACCAAAAAACAAAATATTGGAGACCATCAAAATTGGAACTAAAACAGTAATTTATATACTATGTTAATGTATGAAATAAATCACTGTTATTTTAAGTTATGAATGAATTTATTTTTTAATTAACAACCATTTTACAGAGTACATGTCAATTAAAAGAAGTAAATGAAGATAAAAGAAAAAAGGCTCAACTATTGGATCAGACTCTTCAACCGTATATGATTTTTGTTCAAGACTCAGAATTCGAAAATAACGTAAAAGATTTCTACGTAATTATAAACAATCATTTCTTTAAACTAGAAAGTGCTTTAAAAGCACTTGACGTGTGTTTTAAATCATTTTTCTCTCTAAATTTAAATTACCCGACAGAGTCTTCTCAGGTTTGGTATTTTATTCAAAAATATTTTTTTGAATTAGAAACAAACTTTAATAAAAATTATCAAAATATTAATAATATCATACACGACTTGAATAATTGTTAAAATTATCAGGTTTTTTAATATTGTAAAGTAATATTTTTTCTGTTTTTTCTGTTTATTTGACTTTTCTAGTTACTGTTAAAAAAATCAGATTTTTTAATATTGTAAGGTTACATTTTTTCTGTTTCTTTTTTGTAATAATTAATATTTACAATAATATAAAATGGCTCAATGTTTTATTTGTTTGGAAATGTTTAATTCTCAGTTAAATTTATTAAGACATATTACCCAATATCATTCATCTAACAATATATCAGCCTTCAAATGTTTAGAATTAGAATGTTACAGAGTATTTAGTTCTTTTAACTCTTTTAGGAAACATTTAAAAACTCATATACCTTGTGATGATCCATTAGTCATAGAACCTCAAGAACCCGTAGTAAAAAACTTAGGTGATAATAGCAAATTATATAATTTATCTGTAGATAGTAGTTTATCTGAAACAATAGTTCTTAATTCTGAATTGACTGTGGAGACATTTAATGAAGTAGTAACAGAAGGTGCAGTACAATTAATGTCTAAGTGGTATAATGAAGCTGTAATTCCTAGAAATAAAGTTCAAAATTTGATTAATGATATAAAATTAATTAATTTAAATAGTATTGATATTCTAAAAAATGAAGTTATAAATAATTTGAATACCAATGAAAATAATCCGAGAACAATTTCAAAAATATCAAACATGTTTGATATCTTAAAAAATCCTTTTAAAGACCTTGAAACCAAATATTTACGTCTCAATACTTTAGAACGATTAGGTGTTTATATCAAGCCCGTTGAAATTTCTATAGGAAATCGAATAAAAAATGTTATTAAAAATGGAAATACTGTGCTTGATACTGTTAAAATTAATGAATATACCTATTATTCCATTAAGATTGGTTTTTAAAAAAATTTTCGAACAACCTAACGTTTTAATAACTGTTTTAAAATATTTTAATGAATTAAAGTCCATGCAAGGAAATATAATGAGTAGTTATTTACAGAGTGAAATTTGGAAAGAAAAGTGTAGTAAAAATCCAAATAAACTCTTAATACCTTTTTTTTTTATATTTTGATGATTATGAAACTAATAATGCTTTGGGGTCCCATGCTGGTAAAAAGAAATTAGGAGCAGTTTACGTATCTTTCGGATCTTATTTTCCTTCTGAATTTTCTTCTTCATTAAATTACATATTCCTTGCATTGTTATTTAACTCTATTGATAGAAATGAATTAGGAAATACAATTATTTTTAAAGAGTTAATTTCAGAAATCAATTTTTTACAAAGTAATGGAATTGATGTTCAGATCGAAAATAATAGTTATACTATTAATTTCTCCTTAGCATTAATTCTTGGCGATAATCTTGGCCTACATTCGATATTAGGATATACTGAAAGTTTCATGGCCAATTTTCCTTGCAGATTCTGTAAATGTAGTAAACTCGAATGTAACTACTCTGTAAAACAAGATAACAATAAATTAAGAAACAAAGAAAATTATTCTCAAGATTTATCAATTGATAACTTGTCATTGACAGGTATTTATGAGGCATGTGTTTGGAATGAAATTGATGGTTTTCATGCAACTCATAATTATTCCGTTTACATAATGCATGATATACTAGAAGGGGTGTGTTCATATGATATTTCTGAAATATTGTTTGAGTTTATTATAAATTTAAAGTATTTTTCTTTGAGTACGTTAAATAATCGTATTCAGTATTTTGACTATGGTCCAATTGAAGGACAAAATAGACCACAATATACAACAATTGATCATTTAAAAAAAAAAAAACTTAAAATGTCTGCAAGCGAAATGCTTTGTTTTTGTCGTCATTTAGGTATTATGATTGGTGACTTAATTCCTGACAATTCTGAAGTATGGCTGTTATATATATTATTAAAAAAAATAATTGATATTGTCACTTCTAAATCTATTCAAGTTGAATGTGCAATTCTTTTAGAAACTTTAATTACGGAACATCACCAATTATATTTAAAATTATTTCATACTAACTTAAAGCCTAAACATCATCATCTAGTACACTACCCTTATATAATGAAGAGAGTTGGTCCATTATCGCATTTGTGGTCAATGAGGTATGAATCGAAACATAGAGAATCCAAATTAACAGCTAACTCTATCTCAAGCAGGAAAAATATATGTTACACGCTTAGTGTTAAACATCAACTAAGATTTGCATACCACTTACTTTCAAAATCAAATATACTAGCCTATACATTGGATGTAGGGAAAATTATTGAGCTATCAAATAGTTCATTAGATGATTTGAAAAGTAAAATAAATAATGCAAGTATAGATTTAGATTCTGCAAGGTTTGTTTCATGGGTGAATTTAAAGGGTACGCGATATACTATAAAAAATATGATTATAATATTAAATGTAAAAGACATGCCTAAATTTGCTAAAATTATACACATATTTTTTATTATTGGATGTGATATTCCTTTTTTAATTTATCAAAATTATTTAACAGTATCACACGATGAACATTTACAAGCCTATGAGGTTGAGTATTGTTCTGATTTTATTTGTATTTCTTTTAATGATATAATTGATACCAGTTCTTGTGTTCTGAATAAAAAACCTAATAGCCGTTCATATATTTCATGTAGTTTTTAAAAATACTTTATTTTATTGTTATGTTGTATATATATTTTAAAAACAATAAACTAAAATTATGAATTTTTATTTTGTTTTGTAACTAATACCTATGTCCTATATTATCTACCTACCAGTCTAGAAATTTTCCTCAACTAAATACCTAAGTGTAAATAATATATTATGTATTAATCATTAATGTATTAGTATTACCTATATATAGAAAAAAAAAATATTGAATATATTAATTTATTGTAATTGTTATCATTTTCGTAATGTTACCTCAACAACATGGTATGGTCAATACAACCAAAGAACTATGGGTGAATTAACATAACTATATGTAGCTGCAACTAATAATTTATTTGGTGTTACTATAATATATTGTTGGGATTGCTAAATATGTTTTAATATATTGTTTGTACAACATAAGAATATGGTTGAATAATCTTAATTTATAGTAACCCTAATCATTTTTGTTGTTATCTTAATAATATGTTTATAGTCAGTACAACAAAATAACTATGGTAGAATTACAATAAGTATATTGTGATTTATGAATATTGTTCGGCTAACTATTTAAATGGTTGTAGTAACTTTGTATTTTTTCCCGTGCAAGAACACAAAAAAATGCTACTTAAATTGATAAAATGTTACACGAAGAAATGAAATCAAAACTGGATTATTGAACTAATGTTCTCCATCGAGTTATTGCGACAATTACTTTTTTGGCTGAAAGAGGACTACCATTCCGTGGTAAAAATAATGAATTTGGCTCAGTACATAATGGCAATTATATGGGATGTTTAGAACTTGTAGCTAAATTTGATCCATTTTTGTCGGAACATATTTCTAAATACGGTAACCAAGGGAAAGGCAATGTTTCGTATCTATTCTCGATAATATGTGATGAGTTTTTAAGTTTAATGAACAATTTGCTTCTAAGAAAAATTGTTGCTGAAATTATTGAAGCTAAGTACTTTTCAATCATAGTAGATTCTACTCCAGATATCGGTAAATAAGATCAATTAACTGTTGTGATTCGGTACATAAAACCAAATGGAAATTCTGAAGAAAGATTTTTAACATTTTTATCCTCTGTAGGACATAAGGGAGAGCAAATGGAGGAAGCGTTAATTGATAAATTTAAGGAATTGGACATAGGCATAAAAAATTGCAGGGGACAAGCGTACGACAACGCATCAAATATGTCTGGAAGATATAATGGCTTACAAGCACGTATTAAAAAATATTCTAAAAATGCTAATTTTGTACCGTGTGCCGCACACTCACTAAATCTTATTGGGTCGAATGCAGCTGAGATTACCAAAGAAGGAACTCGGTTTTTTTATGATTGTCAAATGGTTTACACTTTTTTTTCTTCGTCCACATATAGATGGAATCTGTATGAACAATCGACCAAATCTGTCCTTAAGAATTTATGTACAACAAGATGGTCATCACGTTATGAAATGTGTAAAGCTCTTTCGTTTGGTTACAAAAATGTATTACAAGTTCTTCAAGTTTTGTCAGAAGATAACACACAACAACCATCAACAAGTCATGAGGCTACTAAAAAAAAATTAGAAAAACTAGAATTTGTTTTTATGTTAAAAATGTGGACACCAATATTGAATAGATTTGATTCTACTAGCAAAACATTGCAGTCTACCAATATTGATTTATCTATTGTTGTTCAATTGTATGAATCTTTGGAAAAATACTTATTAGATCTTCGAGAGATGTTCGATAACTTTTTAAAAGATTCTCAAGAACTTAGCGGAAAGTGTGCATTTTCTTGGGAAGAAACAAGAAATAAAAAAAGAACGGCATTTTACGATGACTCTAATTCTAATAGTACTGTTCACATTGGAAAAAATAAAATGAAGAAAGATATTTTTTATGTGATAATTGATACGTTATGTTCAAATTTAAATGAACGAAAGGCAGCCTATCTAGTTATTAATAAAAACTTTGGTTTTTTGTTTGACTTGAATCGTATAGACTAGAATAAAGCTGTTGTGTATGGTATGACAGTGCAGCAGTACATATAGAAGCTGAGCAAATTTGGCTATTCATCTAAACTTTTTTTTTTGAAATAAACACTCCATTCGATGTCCTTAACGATTTAAGTAGAATACCTAGTTTAAATTAAACTTAAAATGCCTATTTGTTGGTTATGTGAATCCAATTTTCTAGAAACTAAATTTTTTATTTCTCATTTAGACATTTTTCATGATTTATATTCTATAACTGAATTTAAATGCAAAAAACCAAATTGTTACCGTTCTTTAAGAAATTTAAATGCGTTTAAAAAATATCTTAAATCACACAATGATGTTTCTCTTCTCGAGTTGCTTCATCAGTATCTAATATTAGTGATTCAAATATATTTGAAATTTGCCATGATGCATCTAATAGTAACTTGCCAACAAAAGAGTCTGTAGATAAAAATTACATTACATGTTCAGAAGATACAAACAATACCTTAAATAAATTCAAAGAAATGTTTCATTTGAATTCAATTTTGCTAGCTAGTAAGTGGTATAATGAGGCAGGAATTCCTAGGAATAAAGTCCATGAACTTTTAGATGATGTTCAGTAATTTATTTACTCCACATTAACAGTGTTAAAAGAAAAAGTTCTCGATAATTTTAACTTGAATAATTATAATAATACCATAACCGAAATGTTTAACAGTATGCTTAATCCTTTTCAAATTATTGAGACTGAATATTTAAGATTTAAAACTCTTGACAAAATTGATGTATTGATACGTCTAAGTCCTATTATTATAGGGTGTAGGTTAAACGATAAATTAAATAATGTAAGGGTTGTTTTGAAATCTAAAGATGTAAATGTATATTTTATACCATTAAGAGACATACGTAAGAAAATTATGGAACATTCAAATTTATTTAATCTAATTATGACTTATTACAATATTAATTAATATTTTACCAATTTTTTTATACTATGATGACTTTGAAGTTAATGATCCCTTAGGATCTCAAGCTGGGAATCAAAAAATCGGTGCTGTATATTTTTCTATTCCATGTATACCCCCAGAACTGGCATCTTAACTTGACTATATATATTTAGCGTTATTGTTTAAGACTGACGATAAAAAGGAATTTGGAAATTTTCAGACTTTTAAAGAATTAATTTCTGAATTAAATTATTTAGAAAATGTTGGAATTACTATTCAAATTGAAAATAGAGATCACCAAATATTTTTTTCTTTAAATCTTATTTTGGGATATAATTTGGGTCTTCATTCTATCCTAAGATTTACAGAAAGTTTTGTCTCTAATTTTCCTTGCAGATTTTGCAAATTACCCAAAGAATTATGTCGTGTTACCACAGATCAATGTACATCTTTGCGTAATGTACAAAATTATGCAAATTATGTTAACACCAATAATATGTCCTTAACAGGCATAAAAGAAAATTGTATTTGGAATAATTTAAACTCTTTTCATGTGACTGAAAATTATTCAGTTGATATAATGCATGACAAATTTGAAGGCGTTTGCAAATATGAAATATCTGGTTGTATACAAAATGATTGTAGACTTAAAATAATTCTCTTTAGAAACTTTAAACAATAAAATTGAGTGTTTCAACTATGGTACCAATGATATTAGGAATAGGCCATTAGTAACAATGGAAACATTAAAACATAATTCATTAAAAATGTCGGCTAGTGAAACTATGTGTTTCACTAGGTATTTAAGTTTAATGATTGGAGAGTTAGTTCCAGAAAATTCAGAATATTGGCATCTGTATAAATTGTAATTAAAAAAATTAGTAATATTGCTTTGCAAAAAACGGTTCGTGTAGGAGAGGCTTTCTTAATACATAATTTAATTAGCGAACATCACGAGTTATCTTTAAAACTATTCCGTACTCACTTAAAACCTAAACATCATCATATGATTCTTAAAAATTCTGGTCCTCTTTCACTGATTTGGTCAATGAAATTTGAGGCTAAACATAAAATGTTTAAAGACTCTACCCTAGCTATAACTTCTCGTAAAAACACTGCATACACATTATCATTAAAGCACCAATTAAAACTTTCATCCTGGTTTCTAATGAATGAAAAATAGTCTCTAAATTCACTAAAAACAGGTAAAATAGATAAACTTACAAAATTACAGGAACAAGTTTATAAGACCCAAATTGTTTTTTATAAACATACATACTTTAGTGATTTTAATACAGATTTGCTAACATTTGTTTCTTTTATTCATATTTGTGGATCTACATACAATACACAGAATATGTTTGTTCTTTTAAATAATAATGAACTAGATAATATGCTCTCAACATTTGGCTATATTGATAGTGTATTTTTGAACGAAAGCATTCCTTACATAATATACCTTATACGACATCATATTTTGATGATCATTAGCAAGTATTCAATGTACAATTATCTAATGAACCACTATTATGTATTGCTATTAAAGATCTGCCTCATGAAAACCCAACCACTTGCATAACTTTAGCAAATAATTTAAAATTTGTTAACTTGAGCTAATTTATAAAATCACAGTCTATCTCACTGTTCTATATACAATTACTAATTACTATGTGTCTATGTTTATAGCAAATAAATAAAATACCTATTCTGTTAAAATATATTTAATGCATTTTTCATTAAATTAAATGTTGTGCCTATTGTTTATTCTTAGTTGAAATTTATACCTACTTCATGCATGTTGCATGTGGCCTAGTCTAGGTTTTTATGATTTCAATGCCCAATAGGTTACGTGAAGATCCTAAAATTTAAAAAAAATAATAAATATCTTGTAGAACAAATGTATTGAAGACACATGACATTTATTTCATTATTTTGTTATAATATATGTCTTTATGGTCTGGGCCACATGTTCATAAATTTGAACTAAATGCTTAATGCTTGGGTACCCATATACATTATTGTAGAATCTGCTTTTATGTATTTAAAATTCGTATAATAAACACTGTCAGACAAATAAATTAAAAAGACTTTCATGTAAGGACTAATAGATAAGATAAGATTATTATCTAGGCAACCTCATAATATGCTTTTTAGTATATTTTAATTTTAAAGCGAGTTATGAGTATTTAAAGATGTATAAAAAATTTACAATTTTAAAATACTCATAACTAAAATCAACCGCTCAACAATTATAAGCATTGGCAGACGGCCGCCGTGTGTGTACACATTGTATGCAGGTGGGGGCTGCGCGCTGTTGTCTATTGACTATTGGCGATTGAAAGCTTATCAATTATCTGGCCGGCAGGGGGTGGATCTGTAACGGGGAACATGTAAAATAACATATAAATCATGACTAAATAAACATAAACATAATATTTAGTCATGATATAAATGATACACAGCGTCCCCGTTACATCTTATCAATTTCAATCGCCAATAGCACTGAATAATTTTTAATTGTAACTGGCTAATCTTTCCGCTCCATTTTGATAACCCATGCCATTTAAAGAATACATTAACATAATATTTGGTTCTTGTGTAGTGTAATAGTGTATTTAGTATTTACTATTTAATATTTTTCCGCCTCATGTAAAATTACATGTCAAAACCGCGTCATGTCCTACAATTCGTTTAAAAAAATTGATTAATTAAAAACAGTTAACTAGTACCTAATAATAAATAAAGTATTAAATATTTACTGTGGTTTGAGATTGTGTTAAAATTTCTTCAGCATCATCAGTTTTTTTTTTCTTTGAAAAATATGAATATAAATTGGTATTTCTTTTACTCATGACTATGCGGTAGAAGTCTTATATTTTTTACTTTTTAGATAATACTAACAATAAGTATAATAATAATGATTAATTATTATTTATTAATAATCATAAAAATAAACGAGATCACAATATTCACTATTCACAGTTACGGTCTACTGTATACAACAATGACACGACTAACTGGGCGTCACTGGATCGCGTTTCCGCGAGTTATTTTATCTATAGTTGTTGTCGTATCTGGGTAAAATGAACCTATTAAACTGACTAAAAATAGCCCATTACAAAATCAAATAAATTATAGTCATTAAGATTGGGAGATTCTATATTTTGTATCCCGCGAAATATCCTAACCTAACCAGATGCTAGGTAAAAAATATTACAATAGTTCGTGATACTATTGATGATAATTTGTAATTCCGTATTTTGTTTACTGTTGATTATATTAATTAATTTTCATATAATTACTGATAAGATCGAAAAAGTTTTATTCTATATGACTATATATACTTTATATTTTTGATGGTAAAATGGAATACCATGCATGATATTAAAGTACAGTTAAAAATTCCCAGGGGGGGCAATGGCCCCGTTGCCCCCCCCCTGTGGGCGCGCTTGTCAGAGTATGGTCGAAACTGCTACTAAATTAAGGAATGAAAAACGTGAAAAAGAGACTGTTATTGCTGTTATTGCCTTAATTATAATACTTTTCCACTAATCTACAGCTCGATACTTATTTAGACGGGGTCGATACGGTGTATTATATCAACGAAAATGACTTCACGGGAAAAACTCTCACGCCCTGTAGAATTGTCGGATTTCGTTAATTTTTTTTTTTATCTGAAAGATGAGAAGTTTTTACAGGTCGGATCAAAGCTAGATTTTTTATTTTACTTTTAATAGTAGTAGAAAAATACGTTTGAAAAAGGACAAATATATGCGTTTTTCAAATGCATATTCCAGTTTCTCTAATTATAGTTTTCAAAATCGGGCTTAGATCTGACCTACAAAATGTTCTCTACTTTAAGATAAAAAAAAAATTAACGAAATCCGACAATTCTACAGGTCGTGAGAGTTTTTCCTGTGAGACATATTTTTGTACCAAAAAACGCACCGGCACCGACACCCCTAAGAACTTCAAATTAGTTATTCTTGAAAAAACTAATATATTTTTTTCATAGTCGTTAACTAATAGAAAAGTATGTTCAATCTTTGATTACTTTTGAGTTTTGATGTTTTCTTTCAATGAATTATGTAAATCTAATATATTATTTGGTTGTTTGGGAAATACAGATGCTCGGGTGATTTGCATTCCCTATAAACTAGTTTGGATGGCTTATCATAGAGATCGTCTCTATTGCCTTTAGTTTTAAATGATTGATTAATTTTTGTCTGTTTAATATTTCAACAGAATCGCTTAAATGGTGATGTTTAGTAGGACGTACCAATATTTCTTTTTTATCGTTTAACTTAAAGTATGACTTTTCAATCATTTTTCAATAATTTTATGAAAATAAAGTTTAGAATTGTTTATAAAAATTAATGTTTTATTTTTTTCAACAACCATAACATCACTCACAATTGAACTCATATTTTAACTTTTAAGAATTAAATAGAAACATAACAGCTCACGATTGTTAACGGGACGCAGATGAAAGACATACTAACCGTACCTATACATTTATTTCATATAAGCACTCATATAGGTAGTCTAGTATAAATGTATAATACCTATGCTCATACGCGATTATTGATTAAGATTATAATAGGCATATTCTGATATAAGACAATCGGGACGCAATGAGTATTAATCGTATAGAAAAACCGGGACAGAATTAGTATGTTACAAATCGCAATTTTATGTCAGGAACACAATTCTTATGCTGCAGCCCTAATAATTATACAAGATAATTTTAATTTAAAAATAAAAACTTGACCCTACCTTATCTACTAGTTAGTTAATTAAAGGTAAAATATATTTGGAATATTTTAATATAATATTAAAATATTAATTGCTGCTCAAGTTGCTTAGTATCTACCTATAATAGGACAATAAATTCTAAAATTTAAAATAACTGTACTGTCATCCAGTCGCCGTCTGGTGTCACAAAACAGTCGACGGCTTTAAATCAGAATAGGTAATCACATCGGTTTGTCAAAATCAGCAGTTTTTGACCAACGGTGACGAAACAAATTCGTTTTCTGCAATTCTGCGGCTTATGGATGCCACGCATCAAATTTTCCGATAGAGCAATAAATAGTAGCTAGGATATCTTAATATTATAGATTGGTATATTGATAGATTGATATTAAGATGATATATCATGTAGATACATTAAAGGATAGCCGCGTAACTTGTGCCGCGTATGTGTGGACGTATTTTTGACAGAACCAAGCGGCATCAGTATATATATTTTTATATGTTATTTAATATTTAAATTATTGTTTAAATAATTATAATCGAAAAACAAATGCTGAGTCACCTGGACATGTAATTACTGCACGACACGGAGCCGACGAAGGCCTAAAAATCAAAATATAATTTAATAATGGTTAATTATATTTCGCATGAGTCCAATCAATAAATGATATAGTGAAATTGTCACAATACTGCAGTATTCCAAAATGTGATTCAAAATCAGTTGGCTACGCCTGCTGATAAAATGTAATCAGAGCTGGGCATGATTTCAAATCCTTGGATTTTCAAAATCCAAAATCAATTCCGGATTTTAAATTTTAAAAATCATTTATTCAAAGATTTTTGATTTGGTTTTGAAATGCCATTGAAATGATTTTGATTTTCGAGTTGTCAGTTTTTAACATCAACTTAGATAATTTTTTTTATACTTTTATACTTCGTGGATTTTAACAATTGATAAAAACAATGTGATGATATGGGTCCATCAACCGTTTCATAATACTAAACATTGATTATATCATATCATATCATTGTGTTTATGACGTAATACGTGCTATAGCCTATAGGCTATAATAATAGATAAAACAAAATAAAATAAAATGCCATTAATGGCTATAAATACAATGTGGTCCCATACTCACATAAAGCATGCGTTTCAGTCGTTTCACCAATACGGTGATCTACCATCTACGTATAATATATATATTGGTAAACTATCGAATAATTCGATAGTAATTTTTAATTCATGCGTCCATTTAATTGTTTATGTTCATGTTAAATGCAACAAAGAACGATACCAACGTTTGGTAATATCGGTTTATTTCTATCGTAATTTGTAATTGTTGTCAAATAAGACTATCTAGTGTAGCAAAATAAGTTATTTTGTAAAATTATAATTTAATTTCACAAAATGGACAACGAAGATATGACTGTGAACAACGAAAGACTTGAAATAACACAAGAATCGAACACAAGTGCAGAACTTCAAAATATTGCACACATTACAAATGCACTTATCGATGGTCGATTTTATAAATTGTTGGCTGTAGATTCTAAATTAAACATTAAGACAGAATGTCAAATATGTTTACCGAAAACTGTACACCATGCATCTACTACTGCGACTTCCAATTTAAAAAGACATTTAAAAGTATGTTTTATTTTATTTTATTAATTTCTAAATTTTGCTTTGTTTATTTGTGTATTTCGCAAGGCTGGGCAAGTAAACTATTTTTTTTAACTCGTTAAGTTAAGTTAATATAGAAAAAAGTAAGTTAAGTTTAAAGTTAAAAGTTACCTCTATTTTTTTTAACTTTCAAAAGTTACAAGTTAATTAGAAAATAAAAGTAACTTAACTTAGTGAAAAATAAGTTACTTTTTTTTTTAGAATAAAATTAATAATTATACCTGCCTACCTTTTTTTAAGCTAACAAATAACATAATAATTCAATAAATGTATGTAATAAAGTTATTTACTGTAGGTAGGTACTTATATTTGTATATTATACTTTAATCAATGATGAAATCTAATAAAATAATAAAATAATTGTTATGTATTTGTTAACGTAAATGATCCACAACTATACTAAATATTTTCTGTGAATATGCAATATGTCATATTATGATAATTATTTTTATAAATTATTGTCTAATAATTAATAATTAATATATTTTAAATTTCAGATTTTGTTTTTCATAAAATTAATTTGTACAAAATTAATAAAATATTAATATGTATTCATTATTTTATTTAAAAGTAATTATTCATATTAATAAATAATAATATTATTATTTCCTTTAGAACAGTAGTACTTCAGTAATTTAATACTGACATAAATGACATAAATAAGTTGTAGGTTATTAATAACTGTGTTAACCAATATTTAAATTATCAATTAACACTTGGAGTAATTTTATTTTATAATTTTAATAATTTTTAGAGGTTTAATCCTGATTCACTTAAAGCCTATGAAGAATATAAGCTACAAAAAATAGCCAATAAAGAAAAAAAAGTCCTGTCAACCTTGTTCAAATGTTCCAAATACTAGTAATGATAATATTACTAGTGCAAAAAATGGTAAAAATAAAACATACCAACAGAGAACTTTATGTCTAAGCTCTATAGGTTCTATGAAAAATCAAATGAAACCTTCTCAAGATAAATTCAATCAAAATATTGTTAATTTTGTTGTAAATGGTTTACACCCTTTATCAATTGTAGAGGAAAAAGGTTTTATTGATTTATTCAATGATTTTGGAGTTGAAGTATTTTCAAGAAGAACACTTGACAGGAAAATAAATGATTATTATATGCTATCTATTGATAAATTAAAATATTTTCTTAGTCAGTACCAGTATATATGCACCACAACAGATATTTGGTCAATGAAAGATAGAAGTTTTATTGGAGTCACAGCTCATGTATTAAGTGATAAGGATTTTAGTAGAATATCAACTGTATTGGCTTGTGCTCGTTTTGAAGGAGTTCATTCTTATGATCACATTGCAGATATTTTACATAATATACATTTAAAATATGATTTAAATATTTCTAAAATAGTTGCTACTGTTACAGACAATGGCTCTAATTTTATCAAAGCTTTTAAAGGTTAATAATGATGAAAATGAACTCGATGAAACTAATGAAAATGAAGATTTACAATTTGTTGAAGTAGATGAAATTTTTGACAATAATGTACAGTATTCGCCTTTAGCATACCATCAACGTTGTGCAACACATACGTTAAACCTGATAGTTAGTACTGATATAAATAAAATTATTAAAGATAATGCAACTCTAAAAAAACTTCACCATCCAGCTCTAGCTAAATATACATTGTTGTGGAATGCTTCTAGGCGACCAAAGACAGCTGAAACTATATTTTCTATATTGGGCTTTAAATTAAGCTATCCTTGTATAACACGCTGGAATTCTTTGTACGATGCATTATGTTTAATTTTAAAAGATAAAGAAAAATTAAATGTAATATTTGAAGCTATTGGTAGTATTGCTCAGTTCAAAAGTTATGAGCTAGATTATTTATCTGATTACATAGATATTTTAAAACCATTATCAATATCACTTGACAAACTTCAAGGTGAACAGAATTGTTACTATGGACAACTTATTCCAACACTTTTTTCACTTGAAACAAAGTATGAAAAAATGCGATTACAACCTTTTAGAAGGATGACTATTACTCAATCTCAACACTGTTCATTTATGAATGATCAAAGGCAAATTATGACACATCAAGCATGTTTGATTTCGGGAATTTTAGCAAGTCTAGAAAAACGATTTAAAAATTATTATGAACTCTCCCCTGAAGTAAAACCTGCTATATTAGCATCAATGTGTTATCCGACTTTTAAGTTGAAGTGGTTAAATTTGGAAACGCCACAATCAAAAAAAAAAATCTTTATGCGACTTGTTTATAAATTGTGCAAAAACTATTGATTCTGAGCATACACATCAAACTACATCACTCAGAAAGTGATGTTTATGATTTTTATGTACTACCAAGATATTCAAACAAAGATAAAGATGCAGAAATGGGTACAGAAGTATTAAACTCCTCCAAAGAACTACTGAATTCCAAAATTGATATAGAAATATTACAATTTTTAGAAGACAAGCATAAAGATTTTAAAAGTCTTAATAAATTTCCTCATGTCAAACAGTTGTTTTTAAAACACAATGTTATACTGCCATCATCTGGTGCTGTTGAACGTCTGTTTTCATTTGCAGGAATGATTAATACACCAAAAAGATCATGTCTCTTGGATAAGTCGTTTGAAAAACTTGTATTTCTAAAGGGAAACCAACATTTCTTAAATAATTATTAATTGATTTTATTAAATGATTAAATATGTATTTTATTATTTTAATTTTATAATTTATATTTAATTTAAAAAAACATTTGACCATAAATTTGGTTATTTAAAATTAACAATTATAGGTAAATGTATAATGTATATAGCCATAAAGGACTTTATACTTATTTAATTATAGTTAACAAATTATAGTCTATACTTCTATATACAATAGTAAACAACAGTGTATTTTATAATTAGTTTGATTATTACATGAAAAACATTTAAATTATTTTAAACATGTTACAATATTTAATTAAAAAAATTTAATTAATTATAGTTAGTAAAATTGATGAAATGATAGATTAAAATTACTAAAAAAAAATAATTTTTTTGGACAATTCAATTTTTAAATATTTAGTAACACAATTATTGTTAAGGTGCGGATTTTGGATTTTCGGATTTTGAAATCATTGATTTTAAAGATTTTGGATTTGGATTTTAAAAATAATTTTTTAAATGATTTGAATTTTGGATTTTCAAAATCTTTTATTTGGTAATTTTAGATTTGGATTTTAAAAATCATTTTTTCATGGATTTTGCCCAGCTCTGAATGTAATATAGTTCAGATAAATACTAATAATATACCTAGCTGTGCATATTTTGTTAATCTGATTTTACATTGAAGTAATTTAAAATTGTATTATTTTCTTATTAGTTCTTCAGTAAATTGTTTAGAACAACATGAAGATTTTAGTGAAATCCCCCCTCTACTCCCATACGGACTTTGCTCAATTGATTTAAAAAATGTGTCAACATTTTGCAATCGCATCAGAATAAGTAAACCAATTTTTAAATATTATGTGTTATTTATATAATAAAACTTTTTTTAAATAACTCCAATCAGTACACCCGTTCTCAACACAATTTGTTTTGTAATCTTTCGTGTCTTAAAACACAATTCATAAAAAATTTTAAATTTTAAAAATCATGTGACATCCCTTGTAAATGTAAATCAGTCATTATTCTTCACTCCTTGGATGACTTTTCGATCGAGTATCAACTATTGAGTGTCTGTCAAGTTACCCTCTAGAACCTAGAGTCTAGGTAGTAAAATAAAACTGAAGGAAAACTCCGGACTGTTTACCTTGGTAGCTGCGTAAACAACCAACAGTGGCATGGACTGCAATTCGGCACTAGATGACACATTTACGATTAAAAATAAAAATATAATATAATAATGGTTAATCGAAAACCTCAGACACCAGCCCATTGCGCTGCTTTTAATATCAGACGGGGGAAAATCCCCACCTTCTCACCAGCCCAATGACGCTATTATTTATACTTAAATATTGAAATATTTTCGACCGGTCGGTAACTGATATTTAACGTCGAATAAACATAATTTTAGTTGGTGTAACAAAAATACGAGTATACGTATGTATACAATGTGTTCCGAGGAGAAGTGACACAATTTTTCCAAAAATCGAGTATTTTTAAGTTTTTTCACTATATAACCTACAAATTATATTTTACGTGGTTTATTAACAATAATATAATAAGAAAGTAATATGAGTAAATTCTGATTTCACCAACACGTTGAGCATAAAATTACTACATTTTCCAAAAAAAAAGTTCAAAAAATCGCTTGGTAAGTAAACTACATTTGTTCCTAAAGTTTTAATGCGTATACATAGCACGGATCCAGGGCTTAATTTTTTTTGAGGGGACATAGGGGTGGGGGGGGCAAAAGTTCAAAAGGTATAAAAATTGGCCACAAAATTGGCTATACATAGTGTAAAACAAAGGGAAAATATGATGATTGGGGGGGGGGATTCCCATTTGCTCCCCCCCCTGGATCCGTCACTGCTACATAGAGTTATTTAAAGAAATGGCTTTCTTAGAGCTCTTGACTGACGATCCCCACATTAAATGCCGTCAAATTACGACTCTAAAATATCTTAAGGGTGTCAGTGCCGATCATTTATTAAGGAGTAACATTTAGGCAATTCAATTCACATGTTGTATCGGCCGTACGGAACGTGCATGTGTGTGAGTATGTGAATCGATATTAGTGTAAGGCACAGATAAAGATACTTACGCACGCGTAAGCATAAGATGACTTTTATCGAAGCACTGTATTGATGAACAAAAATGCTTCTACAGGAAAAACTCTCACGCCTCGTTGATATGTCGGATTTTGGTCATTTTTTTTTATCTGAAAGATGAGAAGTTTTTGCAGGTTGGATCAAAGATCGAATTTTTATTTTACTTTAAATACTAGTAAAAAATATGTTTGAAAAATAACAAGTATTGTGCATTATTCAAATGCATATTCCAGTTTCTATAATTATAATCTTAAAAATTGGGCTTTGATCCGACCTACAAAATGTTCTCTACCGTCAAACTAGGTATCAGCTTTCAAAAGTAGAATTAAATATCCATTTTCATAACTCTGCAAGGTATTTTCGTATATTGTAGGCAGCTTGGTACCTATACGAAAATAAGTATTGAGTCACTCAACTTTAGGAGGAACGAACGTATAACAGACAAGTGTATGCGGTACCTATGCCATCGAACCTCATTATGGCTAACAGTGCTAATTCAATTAATTTAGGAGAGTTATTAGCTCTAGCTCACAACATACAAGGTAAAACGAACGTTGGTTTGAAGTTTAGCGCGTGACACTCAATATACACAAGTGATACGACAGTATAGGTAAGGTTGTAAGGCAGGTACCTATATTATAGGTAATATTATAGGCATATTGTAAGGAATTAATAATACAATTTATTCATACATAAGTGTTAAAATATAACTTTTGCTTTTTTATAAATAATGATTTTGTAACATACAAACGGTTAAAAAATTATTCTACTTTTAAACCTTTTTTAGAAAAATAGTCGCTTCTAAAGGAATGAGTCATAAATTCTCCAACCAAAGTTCTTATCCATACTGGTGGCAGTCTCATAAAAAAATGCTGAAAAATACAATACAATAAAACATTTCACAATTTTAATATTAACAGAATAAAACGATCCGTGACCATTTTATAAAATTATAAATTTGTTTAGGGAGAAATATAAATAAAATAAAAATATTTATTTTAATAAGCTTTTGAAGCATTTTAATAATCAAAATTTAATTAATTATTTTTGGCAAACAAAAAATATGAGTGCAGTTTTGAATGACAAAAACAAACTATTGGCTAGCGTGGAAATATGCAGTAGGTGCCTACTTTAAACACGATAAGAGTCATAATATTTTCGATTAGTATTCAAAGATAATATTACATTATGTAAATTATCTATTGTATATTTTATCAAAATATAATATATAAACCAATTATCAGTATAAAAAAGCTGTTATTTTTATTTACAAATAACCATGTACCTAATTTTTTTTTGTAGGGAGGTAAGTAAGTACTATACTGCACTTTTGATTATTAAATTAAGTGTTTTTTTGTAATCGATAGATTCGTTGTCCTTGTATATTGACTCAACGATATTACCCTTCGCTGAATAAAAACGAATTTCAACTCAAAATTATTGATTAATGATACGTCGATGCTTTACCTGAATACCGTGGGCCCAGTAACCAGTTGAGTGGTTAACCATACCCAGCGTGTTCACGGCATTCGTGGCGTACATCTTTGCATCGGGTACGAATAAAGTCGTCTCTTGTAATCTGTAGCTGAAAGCATTCATTTTTGTGTTTACGAATAACGGGAAAAGATGTTGTACAGTAATATTGTCTTCTTCGTACTCGATGCGAAGTGCTTCTGTAAAGCTTTTTATGTATGACTGAAAAATGAACAAACGAATGCATAGGTACAAGTTAGTCATGATAACATAATATAGTCCTTAAATCGGTAAATAAGGTTAAATATATTTCGCATGAGTCCAATCAATAAATGATTAGGTGAAATTATCACAATACTGCAGTATTCCAAAATGTGATTCAAAATCAGTTAGCTACACCTGCTGATAAAATGTAATATAGTTCAGATAAATACTAATAATATACCTAGCTGTGCATATTTTGTTAATCTGAGTTTACATTGAAGTAATTTAAAATTGTATTATTTTCTTATTAGTTCTTCAGTAAATTGTTTAAAACAACATGAAGATTTTAGTGAAATCCCCCCTCTACTCCCATACGGACTTTGCTCAATTGATTTAAAAAATGTGTCAACATTTTGCAATCGCATCAGAATAAGTAAACCAATTTTTAAATATTATGTGTTATTTATATAATAAAATTTTTTTTTAATAACTCCAATCAGTACACCCGTTCTCAACACAATTTGTTTTGTAATCTTTCGTGTCTTAAAACACAATTTATAAAAAATTTTAAATTTTAAAAATCATGTGACATAATTTTAAATTTTAAAAATCATGTGACATCCCTTGTAAATGTAAATCAGTCATTATTCTTCACTCCTTGGATGACTTTTCGATCGAGTATCAACTATTGAGTGTCTGTCAAGTTACCCTCTAGGACCTAGAGTCTAGGTAGTAAAATAAAACTGAAGGAAAACTCCGGACCGTTTACCTTGGTAGCTGCGTAAACAGCCAACAGTGGCATGGGCTGCAATTCGGCACTAGATGACACGTTTACGATCGCTCCCCGTTTCCGCTTTTGCATTCCTGGCAAAACGAGTTTTGTCATATGTGTGGTAGCACCAACGTTAACGTTCACCAAGTCCCATACAGTGGATTCCGGTACTTCGGTCATGTACATTGGATACAAGTATTGCATGCCGACGTTGTTTACTGAGATACAATTCATATAAATGATTAGCATATATTAATAATAATTTTAAACATAATGAAAAAAACAGTAGTTATAACTACTAGCAAATTCCGAAAATGATAGGTATATAGAAATCAAATCAAATTCTATTATATTTATATAAACGTCACAAACTCAGTATTCCGATTTCAATGTCATCTAATTCCTTGGTGATATGATCGAACACGATTTGCCCTTTACTGAAATCGGCTTGTATAACCTTCACTTCGACGTTAAACTCTTGTACTGAAAGACATTAGTAAACAGGTATTACTCGTAAAAGATTGTATTCTAGTTTTTCCAAAGTTTAAATTTACATACTTGGATTTTTAAGTAATGTAATTTTATATTTTATTATATTTTAATGGCTTGATTGTAACTTATAGGTGCTTAATTAAGTTAGTAAAGTTAATTTAATTTTAGCTACTGATTAATGTATTGATTTTATAACACAGAATTCTATACTAAGGAACTCCTATACAATTTACATTGTTACAAGTAAAGCTCAGCTGTGGATGACAGCCATTTTTTCGCTTGGCAAAACATATCATTCACTATACAAAAAGTATTAGGAATAACATCGTTTTCAACGATGAAATAAAATAGTAAATGTAAAATGATTCATATAAAATATTGTTTGACATATCTTATGACTGGGGTCTTTGCGAAAATTGTCTGACACCGAGAACGTTACTATTGTTTTTTTAAGCTTTTTAAGCACAATAGTTCTCTGCACGAAAATATAAATTTTTTTAAAAACTGCATTTTTATATTTTGAAGATTTTTTGGTTACAGAATTTACATGGAACAATTTTCCTATTTACATGGAACCTTGTTTTAAATTTTCAATCCATAGATATTAAATTTTAAATGCTTATAAAAAAAAATTGTGCGCATGTATTTTTAATATTTTTCTACTGATATTGCAACAATAAATCAGGAGCCTTGTATTCATTTTTCACGTTCTTTTACCCAACAAATACAATTTTATTGACAATTATCGAAAAAAAAACTAAAAAACTAAATACTGACAATGTCCGCAAACAGCTCAAAAAGAGTCAAAATATTTTCAACATTTTGTGGTGTATAGTAAATGAAAATATAAACATTCAGTGCAATTTTCATGTACCAACAGTTATTATTTTTTTAATTACAACAAAATAACAAAATCACTACATCAGAAATCGAGTGAATATAAAATGTTCTAAAAAATATAACATATTTAAATTAATTACCTTCCAACACCAGTTGGCATATTGAAAACCTACAGTAGGTTATATTTACCTACTTTTTTGATAAATAATAATGACACTGACTAAATATTCAAGTCAATGTTAGTATTCATATTAAAGGTAGGTAGGTACCTTAACACATAATTAGGACAAATGTTTAAATAAATTTACCCATTGCTCAACAAATTGACAACGTAGGACACACACAGAGAGCACCAGTTGATACTTAATGATATTTCGTTTTAAATAAAGCTATTTATGCGGATCACGTTTTTTTATTAAAATGATCGTGCTTCAAATATTTATTTAGTTTAAAATATCAATGTATAATTTATTATTCTGTGTATAGTGATATTGTAGTAGGTATATTGTATATTAAGTTATACATCAATGTATATATGTATCTATATCTTACCTATTTCTGTAGCAATCTTATTCAATTTCTCGATTGTCCTACTAATCAATACGATGTTAAGACCTCTCTTGGCTAATTCCTTGGCGTATTCTTTCCCAATGCCGTCTGTAGAACCAGTGACCACTATAAAAATGTAGGTAAACATAAAATTATTACATTATATTTATGATCACTCACATACTTATCAATAAAAAACGCACGTGGAAAGTGAAACTTCTTATGCAGTTTTATCAAGGAAAAAAGGTGGTTAGTGGATCACTATAATGCATGCATTATAGTGTATGTATGTATGTATGTATAGTTATATATGTATTGCATTTTAATTCAATGATATATCATCCCCCAAAATCGATTCTGTGTTGAGTAGGTTCGTCTGCCTATATTAAGTATATTTCAAGATATGTTTATTGATACTGCTATTAAAGGTAACTTATTTTACAATAATAGTTTTACGGAAGATTAATTTAATTTTTGCCGAAAACATTGCATATTTTAAGATATAAATTAACATTTAATTATTATAATATTATTATATTACTATCCTACTACCTATATTATATTTAATAATCTAATTGTGGATTTAAGCTCAACTTTTTAACTAATAATTACACTAAAAAAACACTAAATTACACTAAATTTATGAGGAACCTTGTATTCAATTTTCAAGTTTTTGACAGAACAATAAATTATTGATCGACAATAATTATTGTTAAAAAAAACTTTAGAAAGTCGAATATTCGCCACCGATTGTGGCAGTAAAACTGTTTCGATTTTCTTCAGCAGTATATCTTGTTCGATGGGAAAGTGAATTTAGTTGGTGCATTCGAGAGGTCAACATTTAAAACTCCTAATAGTTTTCAAAAGCGCCAGGAAGAATCAAGAAACCATAACAATTAAGGAAAAACGAGAATTTTTACATAAAATCGGTTTTCCACAAAATTTTGTCATAACTACAATAAATTACCGTAGAATCTTTAAATTTATATCATGTGTTTATTTTATCGATTCCTATACTTGATAACATTTTTAAAATATTTTGACGAGTTTTGAACTGTTTCTGGACAATTTCAAATTTCAATTTTTTTAGTTTTTTTTTCTATAAATATCAATAAAATTTTATTTGTGGGGCCAAAAATCGTGAACATACAAGGCTCCTGATATATTGTCACATAGCAGTCTAAAAATATTAAAAACTGTAGTGTTTCAAATAATAAAATATTTTCAATAATGGTAGTAATAACTTTTTTAAATAATAAACGGGTTAGGGAGCTTAGAAAATTTAATTTCCCAATTGTAATTATGTGTACCAACCTACAACTTTTTTAAAGATACACAATATACTTATATACTCAGTCCTTTAAAGATGTATTTTTTTTAAAATAGGTTATCCAACTAGCTATATTAAATAATATCAAAGTGGAGCAACAAAGATTACGACGTGGTAAAATTGTGTTAAACTCGCATTGTTATATCTATTAATAGGTATATATTATAGTTTTGTGATAAAATATGTTGTCAATTTTCTTTTTGCAAACCAATAGATACAGTATTTATATTGCGCTAAAATTTAATACAAGGTTCCTCGTAAATTTATCATATACCAAATTAAAAATATCGAAAATACATGTAAGTACCTACGAAATATTTTTTTTAAGAGGACGCTACGCCCGCATGCGTTGTCTCCGTCTTACAAATGCA
>NC_042493.1:23920167-23932330 GCF_005508785.2 Acyrthosiphon pisum
AAATACAGAGGGAGCATAGTTGTCCCGCGCAAAACAGTTTTTGCTATGTTTTGTGCATTTGTAAGACGGAGACAACGCATGCGGGCGTAGCGTCCTCTTAAGTTCGAATTTTGACAAAATTCTTCAAATTATTTTGTTGTTAAAAATCCCTAAAATGTTTAATATTTACACCTAAGATTTAAAAACTTATGCATTATTCCATGTAAGTTGATATTATAAAATTTAAAGAAAAAGTTCCATAAATATTTTTGATGAGCGTATGAAGTTCTTGCCTAAATTATAAATCCACGCATAAAATAACGATTTCGCATCAAATGATTTTCTTATTTTGTTGTAATTCAAAAACAAATAACCGTATACTTAAATTTTCTCCAAAGGTTTATACTATCATTTCCTACACATGGTAAAATTGTATATGTTTATGGTGAATTTTTTTGAGCCATTTATCGACATTTAAAATTTTTTTTCATTTTTTTTCCATTAATGTCAATACAATTATTTCACTGGAAGAAAGCTTAAAAATTTAATACCAAAGGTAAGGTTCCAATTTGAAGTTCAAATTTTAACAAAATTATTCAAAATTTTAAAGATACACAGATACGATTATTTTTTAATAATTTAAATTTCAAATTAAATTCGTAAAAATCACAAACTTTTATAGTTAAAAATATACTATAATGTAAAACAAGGTTTCTCATAAGAAGTTTATAGTGTAATAAAAAAATCTAAATATATATTTACACAGTTGTTTTTATTAGCAATATTTGCCTTTAAGTTAAAATTTCGACGAATTTCGATATTTAAACGAAGAATTACGATGTTATAATAGTTATTTCAAGAATATACATTCATTTTAAATCCAAAAATAATAATTTAATATTAGTTGTCATGGGGATTCGAAACTTTTACATATATTATTAATATTTATTAGATTTGACATAGGTACCTACACAATGCTATTTTCAAAAAATGTAGATCCATTTTATTCTATTGTATATTCATAGTTAATAGGCACTGTCGTTTTCCTTTAGATAGTAAAATAAATAACTATAATAACGAATAGGTATTAATATATTTATATGAATATCAGAATAAATTATATAATAATAGACTGACAAACCATCACCGCCTAGAATCGTTTTTTACGTATGTATTACACATTGATAAGGTACAATCGATTCCTACTGTTCAGCAGAGCGGTTATCTACTTTCACCCTTTTTAGTTTTATTTTTATCTACCTATTATAATAAGTCAGCGGGGAAAAATGCCTTTAAGTTTTTTAGGTTTCAATGACTTAACTTGGTGAAGTTAAACTTTTTAATCCACAACATTTTATGCCGGCCGATCACCGATTTCATAAATGTTAATTTCCGGAAATGTATTTGAATTTATATTCAGTCAAAATAGATAGACATGCAAAATTTGCATTGCAAATACAATAATATGCACGCGGATCATAATAAATAATAAACAACAATACTAGGTATAAGAGAGTAAAATATAAATTACCTACGAGGCTACGAACCGTTAAGTTCAGTGGATTACATACGGCACATTGCGTACAATAAATCGGTTACCTACCTAGTAAGTAGTAGGTAGTGCAGTTAGTCACAAGAAAGTGAATTTGCGGTGTCACTTTCCATTACCATTAAAATATCTATGTATACCTACTATACATTACACAATGTAGACTATAGACATACAGTTTTGTGCATGGTAAACATAATATATATTACATGATAAACTTATATAATATAAATGCATATGTACAGAATGATCCATTTAAAAGAGTACAATAGTTTTCAGTAAATTGTTGTCTTTAAAAAAAGTTATAAACTGGTAAGTGGGTATAACGCTCTGTTGTACATTAGCCATTAGGTGTCTAGAGAAGTTACTGTAATTGATGTATTAAAATTGAATTCAATGATATAAAATCATTGTAGGTATACGAAAAATCATCCTGTCATCCTATAATATTACTAAGCATATTATATGATATTATTGTGATTAAAGTAATCAAATTTAGTATATATTAGTATTAGTAACTGGTTTCTACCAGTGGCGTGTTGAACTAATTTTTGTTGAGGAGCAAAAATGTATACAAGGTACCCACCCACCCACCCCCTTGAAGTTTATAACGGCATTTCCAATTCAGCAAAATAGTTTAAATTAAAAATGTACAAAATATGCGTACATTTGTAATGATTTGTATAATCGGATATGATATTTCTACGATATATATCTAGTCACCTAGGTAGCTAGGTATTTTGTGGCAGGGGGACCACCCACCCACCCACCAACAAAATTTTGAAGGAGCAATTGCTCCAAAATAATACCTTCGACACGCCACTGGTTTCTACAGTACCAGGTTAAATTCATTTTTGCCGTAAAAATTACACTTGAAAATGTTATTGTGTGTATAAAATATAATAATATAATTAACCTAACCAATACGACAGTGGCTGTTTGATTAAAATATATATTGCATAAAACCGTAAAAAATCACGATTATAATAGGTATACGATCATACTTCTAGAAGGAGTACCTTTGACCGGCGGGTAAAGTGTCCACGTTTTGAAATATTCATTTTTACCCGACTGTACAAAGTCTCCGCTTTTCACATTTTTAATGTCCAAGCGTACAAAATTACATAAAATCAATATTATCGTTTATACCATTTGTATGAGTGAAATTATTTTTACCTCTGTAAGCAATGTGGACTTGGATGCACATGTGATTTTATTTTACTTGTTTTTGTCTTACGATATTACAATATCTATTAAAGCTATAATAACTATTATTATTGTCATATTGATAATACATTAATGCTGCAGATGTACGTCAATACATCATCTACTGTTATATAATCACAGATGACGCAAACAAATCATGTATAAAAAATATTTGTACAGAACATAGGTACCTACATAGTATAAAAACATACACATTATAATATAATTACAGTTACGCGCTAACACGTTTGCATGGATTCTATAGAAAAGTGTACCTAAGAATAAAACGCAATTCAATTTCATAATAAATATTTTTCTTTCTTCCTGAATAGGTATCTGCTTTTTATTATTGTTTCCACTTAACGCAACTATTAAACTAGTGACTATAACTATACATAATATATTAATACTTAATAAAATAAAGAATACCATTCGTTCAGTCTAGATTATTCGTGTAATAGGTAATCGAGTTTAAAACTTGAAAAAAAATTAGCCACGTGGTAGGTATAATATTATAATGTGGATGCAATTTTAAATGGAAAATATTATCCATAGAAAATGTTATTGTCAGCAACTAATTTAAATAATTTAAAATATTATTCAGCTTAAAAATATAAATCATTTTATAATATAATAATATTTTGACGTAGAACCTAGTATAGATAATAGGCAATATAAACAATAACGGATATAATGGTAATCAGGAAGTGACGGGCCTGGATGACATATATATCGATATATTATACCTATATACAGAGTGTTCTTAACAATATATTTTTTTTAATTAATAAAAGACTTACTCATAAAATTATAGTTTCAAGTACATATATTTTGTTCTAACTAATAGTTTAAACAACATTTTCGTTTTCGAGCTAATATTATGTTAATATATGTACGGTGTACTTATACGTAACATATATGCAGAAGGCAAGAAGGTATAGTAGAGTATTGAGTAGTTAAGTACTGTATATAGGTACTAAGTAATATACATCATCTACTATTCTAGTGACTTTGATAGTCAATCTATAATCATTATTTTGAAAAGTTTATTTGATATTTCCTGCTTATAAAGAGTAAGATATGTAATGAAATTGTATTATGTTACGATTCCCTCGTCTTAATTTTGGTTTTGAACATCAGAATACAGTAGTTTTGAACACACCTACAACTTTTAAGTTTCAAATGACAACCAATATTTATAACTTTAAATAGGTTAATTAATTAATTAATACTTACTTAACTATTTATTTTTAACTTTTGATAATACCTGAGCGTATTTTATATAGATACATTAATATGTTTACAAAAGTGTTCTGTTTTAGATTATGAAATAATAAGTATAAGTTACTGTTTAAAAAATGAAAAAAATGTTCACTATTTAATGAATCTTCCGGTATAGCAAGTGGGCGGTTACAATATGTAGACAAGCACGATAATACACTCTGTATATTATACACTGTAGCGCAACGTCATCAGGTCGTACAATTTCTCGACTTTCACGGAATCACGTAAGATTATAAAGGTGAAAAATAATCACCGAATGCCTTTCTAAATCAAATCAATAAAAAACTCGACTCTTGACCAAATTGATGTTATCTTGCAATAACCGATGATTGTTATATGGTTTCATATTAACATAACCAAAATATAAAATGTTATATACCGTGACACGAGATTTTAATATATTAGATAACATGGTATTTTCTTGATCTCTGAGTTCACAGTTACATGTATTACAGAAATACCAAATCATCGAAAATTGTTATTGTAAAGGTGATAATATTATATTATTACAAACTATACAAAACTGACTGTGATAATGAAGGTAAATGGGTACAATTGTACAAATGTACAATTATTTTAATTATTAATGACTAAAACATCGTCGATGAATAAAAACATACAATTAATATATTGGCCAGTCAAATTACTATGTATTACATTAAAAAAACAACACAAAAATAACATATTTTACATAAAAAAATATACCTATTATATAATTGGTATAATGAATTAATAGATTTAATTAAACAATTAAACAATTGTAAAATTAAGCAATGTACATTGAGGATTTATCTGAGTTCTAACTTTAAAACTCGG
Source organism: Acyrthosiphon pisum (assembly GCF_005508785.2). NCBI lineage: Eukaryota > Metazoa > Arthropoda > Insecta > Hemiptera > Aphididae > Acyrthosiphon > Acyrthosiphon pisum. Next base: position 23,925,002 of record NC_042493.1, read on the forward strand.
TAACTTTTTTACCTAGTTTCAGATGATGATTTCAGATTAATGTAGTTATAGATAAGCCAATTAAATCATGCACTTTAAAATGCAACTATGATTCATTTATAATACATATAGGAATAAATCACCGATCAATGAATAATTAATACTACAATTTTAAAGAGTACCTAATCATCAATTTGGTGCAAACTCATTTGCTTATGTTCAACAAAACTGTGAAATCAAATAACAACTTGGGTATTTTACATTAATTATTGTTAAGCCAGTAAAAAATTAACATAAAAACTTGTCCGTCTGGAATTATAAAAAACAACGAGTAGGTAACTACTTACGTCATACGGATACGGCTATACACAACAACCATTTAGTGTGTAATAACTTCCAGGTTAGTTTTCATTTACAATATTTTACACCCATACTGTTATGTATTGTAAATTTTGTCTCCTCCAGGCACCTTAAAAGGTGATAAGCGGACAGATATAAACAAAAGTCAAATATTAGGATTTGGAAGACACGCAGTCGTCTACGAATTAGCATAATAAATACAATTGCAGTCACACACTTTTCAGCGTAAACAAGTTTCAACAATAAATGCAGGAAATTAATTTGTACGCACGGTTTACGCTTGTTCAACTGGTATGTAGGTACCTATATTTATTACAATTTACAACTACTAATCATCAACGAGGAATGATGAAAACGTTGTAATTCAACCACATATACCTTGTTTATTTTGTATTTTGTGTATACACAGGTATAAGGTATAGGTATCTAGTAGGTACAGGTTTTAGTAAAGTAATAAATAATAATAATACCCTAATAAGTATTTTTTATTCCGGTATTTATAAGATTGTATACCTATTAAAATTCTTATGAGATACTTACGTAAGGTACCTACCAATATTGTATATTATACTTATAATATACTACGAACATATAATGTTTTTTTAAAATTAAAAACACAAATAGATTTTAATAATAATATTGTTTTGTATTTAAGTTCCTATAACTATCTACACAGGACGTTTGTTATACACGTGTAATCGCTATAGTTAGGTACACAGATGATTTGAATTCGAGTGCAAATATTTGCGTGAAATTTGCATTGAAAATTGAAATGTTTTTTCCACACTTATTTAATGGACACGCGATATAAATATATAATCACGGTGAAACAGTGTACCAAATGACCTAGAGTGTAAACGAAATGTTAAATTATTCATCACTATCCTTCCGCTTCAAAATGAATATATTACAATTTATATAGATACGTAAATAACATTACTTAACAACAAAGCTTAAATTTCCTACAGTTCGTATTTTATAAAACGTGTTCAACCAATATAAATTTGCCTAGATTAAAAAAAAAATAAATTAATATTCATTTTTATAATTAAATCATACAGACCGAACTAAGCATTAACACAACACAACAGAATAATACATTTTGATTTTAATGATTAATGTTAATATTAAATTTATTAGTTATTTATCCATACAATTATTGATATAACTTGAAAGTTAAAATATCAATCGGCACGAAGTAAATTTATGAATTTTCAATGTAAGTTATCTATTATTTTGTTTTAAGTTTTTAATTAATATCTATGAATACTAATAATATTTTATTTTAGAAAATGTCAATCTAAATATTGCTTGACTCAGATGTTAAATAACAATACGAAAAATAAAGTATTAATATACTGTAAATGTATAATGTAGGTACATTATTCGTTTTTAAATATAGCCTTACACACAGTAGAAATGTTTGCCTAACCGTTAACAGTCCAACTTAAAAATAATGAAACTATGAGTTAGAGATACTTAATCTTAATATATCTTAAACATCAGCCATCAAGAATAATTTTATTGTAAAATTATGTCTAATCAACAATAGTACGAACTATACCTATGTGTAAAAATATTTTTAAAATATCCAATTAAATATTTAAATATATGTACCTAACATGTACAAACATTAAAAAGATTAAGAATTGGTTTAGTTTAGAACTTCAATAAAATGCTTTGTATCTGTGTTTGCATTAAAATATATTTTCCTAAAACATTTTTTTTCTAACTCCTAAAACATCCATAATTTTTTGTGAAAACTCGCTAAAGGTAAATTTAAACTGTATACAAGACTTTGGCTTTTTTATAAGTATATTTTTGCAAAACACACCTAATGTATATTACTAATTATTTATCATCTTCTCGAGTTCAATTTACCTGCCCATTTGCCGTACTTGATACTCAGTGGAGTCCGGTCGGGCATCACCAGTGGCAACAAGTGTGCCACACATCCCTTTGCGATCTCGAGGAGCACGTCGCATATCAGCAGCAACGTGGCCAAGAACCCGATGACAGCGAACCCGATTACGATGGGTCCGATCAACGAGTCCTCCGAGTTGAACACCTCTGAGAATATGGACGCCGTTTTTGATGATTTATTGGACAGGGTTTTAAAAAGAAAAAATAAAGGCCACACTAAGTCAAACAACGTCCGCGGGGGTGGCCAGTGAGAGGACTAGAAGAAATTGAGCGTTATGAGAAAGTATGTGCGTTTCACCGAGCGATCGTGCCGACGGTCCCGAGAGTTTTGAACGGCGGCGACGACGACGGTCGTTGCATGGCTATGCGTATTATTATTTATTTGAATCCGGTTCGGATAAACGACACCGGCGATGGCGGTGGCATAAGATGCTATTAATATTATATTATTGTGTTATTGTATAGGTATCTATGGACTACGTCATCGTTGTAGTGGTAGACTAGAGGTGCCGGTGTACTTAACTGTTGCAGTAGCATTTGTTATGATAGCACTAAAAACTAGGTCAAAATAAAAATATATATGTACGAAAAAAAAAATGTGTACAATATAGTTATGTTATATGATAAAACGATTTTGACGATCTGTCGTATACGTCTACTAAATATTTCACGATTTTGCATAATTTCGTCAACATTTCAAATTCGATCATTTATAAATAATTTATGTAGCTTAACGCTAATTTTTTTTTTAAATTCTTGGACGAAAAACTTATGAAAACCTTGTATTAAATATTTAATCCTTACCTAGATATCAAAATTTTAAATTTAAAAGAAAAATAGGCAGTAAAGTGGGTACGGGCTGTACCGTACAATATTATAGGTGTCAAGTAGGTCACTGTAATGGATGTATTAAATTTGAATTCAATGATATTATTATACACTGAACGAAAATTCATTAGTAAATTCAATAATGCTTAATTTTCATTTATTAACAAATAGTACCTAATAATATGTTAAAATAAGAATTATTATTTCAATTAGAAAAATATATTATTGAGTTAAGAAAATGTATAGGTAAAACCAACAAATACTATCAGTATAATTAATTATACACACAAACATTAATTTAAGAAAGAAATACATTGAATTAATAGACAGGTCATTAAATTTATAAAAAGCATTTTTAAATCAATAGGGTTTTTGTTAATTTTTTACAAAAAGTTTAATAAATATAACATTGTACAAAATATTTTTATCGAAATAACCATACTAATATTTATTATTAACAATATTAATGTTAAATTCAACATAATATTATTAAAAATAAATCCTATATAATATTTTGATACCCGTATTTTTGCAGTGTACCTTCTAGTGTAGACAACATTTTTTTTTACTGTTATGTGATAAACATAGAATTTAGACAAGTGGAATAGTTTATTGTTTTATTTATAATTTACCTATTAAATTTATATATATTCAAGGTGATTGGTGAAATGGAGAATCATAATATATTAAAGTTCCTTATTATTTACGACTATCAAACTTCAAAAGGTAAGTAGGTAGGTAAATATAATAGTTTATCAATAATATTTTTTGTATTTTTCGTCGTAACGTAGATGAATATCCTAAGCATACAACTTAATAATATATTATATTATATTATATTATAAATATTATTATTGATTAATAGGAATTTAATATTTAACCGCTTTTTGCTTCTACTTACTGCAGTAGTTCTTGTTTTTAGAATTTCACTACGTATTCTAATTAATTGATTGTGGAAATCATAATGATTTCCTAAGAATGTTTTCTATAGTTACCTGCAAATATATATAAATATATAAATATCAATATATATTAGCAATATTATTATTGGAAAAACTGTAAAATACTCGGAGATTCTGTTGATACTTGGAATCCAAGGGCTACAATCGTATATTGTGTTCTTTAACTATTAATATTATTATTTTTATGCATATTTTTTTCTTCATATTTTGGACACTTTCTTTCTTGATTTTGACGAGGAATCATATCTCCTTAATCTCTGTCGAGTATATTATCCACTATTCACTGTTTAACCATTTTAAATCATGTACGTACTTTCGGACTTTCCTATAGTATAACTTGCATTATATAGGTATCAATTGTATAATGCATTATATAACTTGCCTGCAGTTAATTAATTATTCATTTGTGAATATATTGTTTTACCCATTGGCTGCTTGTAATTCGTAAGTATCTACCTATGTGTCTATCTTTATGTTTCAAATTTTTATCTACACCCCGGTGGCGCACCCAGGGCGTAGACCCCCTCCCATGACTTATTTATTTATTTTTATTTATGTATATTTTAAAGCTTCCCTAATATTATCATATAGGTACAATTATTTCTAATAATATAATATAGCGTACACATTTTTGACATTAGGAATAATAGATATCAGTAATACAAATGAAACAATAGATTGATATAACAATATAATATTATAACAACATTTTTTAGTCTGTGAGAATATTGTTGTCACATTGAAATCGAAACATTATATTTTTACTAGAAAAATGTGTACAGACAGGAAAAAACACACATTGTAAAATCAATACATATGTCTAGCTTAGAATCTAAAATATTATAACTAACTTAGTACCTATCTAAAAAGTGATAACATTTTAAAATTATAAAATAAATACCTACCTACCTACTGACCAGGTAATATGGTAGTTACTATAGTGTTAGGTATTTACTGTAGTCAGCATTTTATATATTAGATTACACTTACCTACCATTCAGCTCAGTTCTAACCATTTATTAAATTACTGTATTTTCAGATTCAAAATATCTGATAATTATGTACTTATTACACAGCGTGATAATAGCTTCATCGAGGAAAGTAACTAGAGATGAGAACGGGAAAAAATCTTTACAAAATATGGAATCAAAGATTCGCAAAATTCAGTTCTAAAAATCACTGAAACAGCATTGAAAATGGAAGCACTTTTAAACAAAATGACGCAGAAAGAAGGCCCTATCCAACCATGTATATTGATTGTTGGTACATTATTTGAGCCTAAACAAATTTTAATATATTTTGATACAGTCAAATATATGACTTCGTTTACAACGTTACCTCGTATATTCTTATGTTATCAATATTGTTATCAATAAAAAGCCGTGTACACGTGAAAAGTTGAACTGGATCCAACTTCGTGGTATCATGGTCAAGCCTGTGCTAAGAACGTATAACACCCTGATATACCAAAAGCTTACCGTGTATACCAACCAATCAAAGTAAAGTATTTTTATGCACGTACACGTACTTGCATCTAGTGGAAACCCACCTTTTATCTTTTCGGTGTGATCTATATCACCATGGTTCCCTTCGGTTTTTTCGTTCTTCTTTTCGGTGCTCTCGACACGTAAACTTGTGGCTTATAAGCAGTTTTTTTATATTTTTAGTTTCTCAGCGTCATATGCGTTGATTGATTTGTTTTTCATCATCTTCACGTTTTATGTTCAATATTCGGTGAACGTCGCTTAAATATGTATATATTTTATGGTATGTATCTAAATGTTATTATTTTTGCAGGAGGGTCATTTTCTATATTATATTAATCGTCGTTAGTGAACAACTCGTGTTTCGATTGTTGATTTGGCTGCTTGTATTATTGTCTGCGGGTTACTGTAATGTCGTCGTATTATGATTTAGCGGTGTCCATGTGAGTGTGCCAGATCAACTTGTTGTTTTTATTGTAACATTAAAATTATTATGTATGGATCTGGGCATCACATGGCACCATAAACATATCTAAGGTACGTGGTGCATCACGTGGTTATATAGGTTATAAATTACTATTTATTATTTATTGTCATATTATTATAAGAGCCGTCTGAGGCATAAAACATATTCATGATCAATTTACTTAATTATATGTGTTAAAATACCATTTAAAGCATAAACCTTTATTATTATATTCATTGGACTTAGAGTCAATATATTGGTCTATTGTTATTGTTTATACTAATCAGTATTATGTACACATTCATTATATTGTCAAGCTGGCAAATATTATTATACTAGTTTAATTATGTGATTTTAGATTCTGAGCGGAGCGAGGAAGCTATTGGTTTTACAATGGTGTTTATTTTTTTTTTTTTATATCCTGTATACAAAATTTCTTCCAGAAGAAGTGTTTCGATTTCAACATATAGTACCTTATCTTTTAGAAAATTTGATCAAGATGGTACTTTAGAGGGGAGCGCGTAAAATTTCCGAAAATATTTTGTCCGAGCAGTATTTTGGCCGAAAAATATTTTATCCAAAAAATATACATTTAGAAAAGTATTTTGTCAGAACTATATTTGATACGAAAAATATTTCATCCGAACCGTATTTTATCCGAAAAATATTGTCAACGAAAATAAAAAGGCAGAAAATATTTTTTACGAAACGTATTTTATCCGAAAAATATATTATAAGAAAATATTTACAAAGAAAAATATTTTATCCGAAAAATATTTTAGTCGAACCGTATTTTAAAAGAAAAATATTTTTGTCGAAAATATACCATCCGAACAGTATTTTATCAGAACCGTATTTTAGCCGAACACGGCAGTGGCTCCAGGGGCGTAACCGTTTTCCGCCAAATTGATCCTAGTCCGTTATCACCATGGCCATTTTCCGCCAAAGGTTATATTCCGATTTCCGCCAAAAAAAATTAATACATTTTTTTTGGAGAACCCCTGAACTGAATCCATCAATTCCCGTAAAATAATTTTTTTGGGCCTCATACTTACATCTTCTACCGCTTTACGCTTACAAGCTGAATTGATAATTTGTCTGTCAATTAGACATCTATCGATAGCACTATGATCTGCTGCATGACTTTCTTCAACCTTCACTAGTACGTAATTTGTTTTTGTAAAAATTTTAGCAGTACATTTTTTCTCGTAGCACCTCCACCGAGTAATGCTGTCTTTAGATGTATACGCATGTATAAATTTTAAATTTTTGTATATAAGCATAATATTACCACGGTTACTGGTTATCACTTCAATATTCTCCGACA
>NC_042493.1:23932858-23939272 GCF_005508785.2 Acyrthosiphon pisum
TAATTATATAATTATATTTATATTTTTCCAACCCCCCTCCCTCCTTAGATATTTTTTCCCCTAATAAATGTATTACTAATATACGAAAACAGTAAAAACTGGGTTTGATTTATACTAACCAGCCCCCATTTCAAAATCCTGGCTACACCACTGTGTGGCTCAATGTGTAAGGCAACAATTAGTAAACCAGAGTTAGTGCCGGTCAAGGGCTTCGACAGGGGGGTGGTGGGGCGGTAGGGCCATGCTCCCCCGTTTTTTGACATTGTTTGGATGTTATGTGCGTAAAATAGCCAAAAATATTTCAGCTAACCCGTATTTTCGCCGAAAAATAATTGATTGGACAAGTATTTTAGCAGAACCCGTAAATAGAGTGAGCATGCTTAAAAAATCACTTTGTATAATATTAGCGCGAAGCTTGACGAGGCGAATCATTCGTTTAATAATGAACTACGACATTTTTGAAATATGTGAAACTTCAAAATAATAAATTATTATTATTAATTACACAGAAATGAAATTACGAAAAGAAAAGTTATACTAATTATATTGCCAATAGAATTTTAACTTTGAAGACAAATCCATAAGCTTTAGGCATACTATTATTCAAGTAAATCCCCCCCCCCCCCGAGTACCAACTAGATCTAAAGCATTTTTACATTTAACTATTCCAAAAGGTGACTACAGGGTACAGGTACAAAAAAAAAAAAAAAAACATTACAGTAAATCTAAAACAACATTCCTCGCTCCACTTAGAATTTACTTTTTGAGGTGAAAAAAAAGGACAAAGGATAATATCGGTAATTAAAGTTTCGATGATATTGCTATTGTTGATATTAAAGGGAACGAAACAAGAAAAAAATGCTAGTTCCTCAAATTAATTTCAATGAATAATTCAATAAAATGTTCTTTAACGGTTTATTGTACATTTGTACGATAAGTATGACAAATGCTCAAATTAAAAAAAATAAGTAGGTACCCACTGGAGGCACGTCAAAATTAGGAAATAAAATGTTCAGGACAAAAATGAACTAGGATTGTTTAACCAAATGAGTTATGAAGGATATATTACAGGAACCAAAAAACCTAAATTCATATGCATATATTATATTATATATGTGCAAATATATAGTCACAGTCCACAGAGCTGGACAAAATCCTTAAAAAATGATTTAAAATCAAACACAGCTTTGTATATAGATAGATTTATTAATTTATCAGTTTACTGTTTACTTCACACTTTTTCAGTAAAATATATAATATTATTATTAGGTACACATTTACACCACGTTATACATTATCGATTATTATCATACACCACTGGCTATGATCATTGGTTAAATAGGTCTAAAATAAGCAAGCCCGAATTAAGACATTTTGAGGCCCAGGGGCCAACGTTTTAAAAGAGGCCCCTGTACGAAAAAAAATAATAGTTTATAATGTATATATTATTTAATATTAGGTACCTGTTATAATAAATATATATAGATATTAGGTACTTTGCAATAAATAATGTATTATTTTATTTATAAAATATAATGTATGAGCTTTTTTCTTCGCTAAATAATCATCGGTTTTTTTAAGGTGGTTATGCAGTGTTATAGCCTATAACGAAAAAAGTAATAGACAAATCTGAAGCCCCTAAATAAATTCAAACTATTGAGGCCCGGGGGTCATGGCCCCCTCTGGACCCCCCCCCCCTTAATCCGGGCTTGAAAATAAGTAACTTCGATGGGCAAGATCCCAGGGCCTGATTTAGGCATTTTGTGGCCTTAGGCAAAATAAAAACGTGGCCCCTTATCAACAGTAGCGTATATACCTAGCGAAAGTTTTTAAAGCTTATAATAATTTTATATTGCCTACCTTTTTCTAAATCGTGGCTAATATACCAGAGTCCTATACTCATATATTTTTTACAATCATTTCAAACATGAAACGTAGATTTTCTACAGAAAGTCTACAAATTGCTACATCAGCTGATTGTTTGATGCAATTTGATTTTAATGGTAGTTTGCATCTGATTGATCATTATAAAGTAATTAAATATATAATTTTTTTTAATAAAAATACTTCTAGACTTAGGAAACTAATTAAGTATTTAACTGATTGATGAATTAATTACAATAGTTAAATTAATTTAACTATTGTAATTATTTCTTTATATATTTTTATTTAGTAACTGATACAAATTAATATAGTATTTTAAATTTTAATGTGTTTTTCATGATTTATTTGAAATTAATAAATGTGATCTTAAAAATGAAATGGCTGTCTTTAAAAATTCATACTGCAATAATGAAAAAACAGATAGTAGGTTACTTTTGGTATAATATTGAGGTGGGGCTATAGCCCCCCCCCCTAAGGTTTTGTGCTAGTTGCGCCACTGAGGCACAGCAATTATGTTAGAGAATGGTACAGTGCTAACAAAAAAGCCACATACCCACGTAGGGGTAAGCATACAGAAGAGATGATGAGTCTAATTGGAAAACTCACGGCTGTTAATTACTGTTATGTATCACAAACTACAATAAAACTATTTTATACCTACTTAATATTACAAACAATGTATTTTTTTTTCAATTTAAACATTTGTAGTGTAGGTAGGGTACCTATCTATAACATTTTTTATTTAATGTTGAAATGTTGAACCTCATAATATATAACAATTGTGTCAGTCACATAAATTAATTGTTTTAGTTGAAATTGAATCCAAATCACTTTCTTAGTATATAAATAAGAATATTTTATATATTATATTCTTAATATATATAATATATATATAGTTCACTGTGTATTATTCAACACTAAATGGTGTTAATCATAATTAATAAAATTGTGTGATACTGTACTTCTAGCTGTATTTGGCTAATGTTGAATTTATACATTATACATTATATAAGTAGGGTCACAAACAAAAAAACAAAATATTGAAGCTACCCACCTAAACTTACAAACATTTACAACTTGAATGCTCAAAAATAGTTTGTTGGTGACACCACTGGTGAATCTCTGTAACACAGAACTCATAGTAATTTTGATTATTCTTGATTAACTATTGATAAAATAATATTATGAGTCCATTTGTACTCCTTTAAATAGCAATGACATTACGACGCTCTTATAGAAATACACAATTGAGTGATATACATTTACAATAACAATATGATGCAACATATGTTGTATAATATGGTGTATATGGTGTAATGCTATTAAATTTATGTTCAACAACTGTTCTTTGTTTTAAATTCAGTTTTAAAAACTTACATGCATACATATATTATTAATATTAATTGTAAATTCATCAGAATATATAAGCAGTATAAAACTTAAAAATTGAATTTATTTGCCTAAATTCTATATACATTTTATGTATAAGGTACATGGTTACATAAGACACAAACATAAGTAATGTATAAATTATAAAACTAAGATTTTATATATGTATTAAAAAAAATTATATAACTAAAATTTTAAATATAAATATAATATATATATTTTTCATCTATGTTTATCAATAAATAAAGAAGAAAAAAATACATATACATATACATTAAATAGACAAAATATAACTTAGTATGAAGTATGAGTATGAAGACTACATTTTTGAATACAGTAGAGATGGGACAAGTTTACTTTAATTAACTGATTCATTTTTTTTCCATTAAATAAACTGGTTCAGACTGTACAGTGAATCATTTGATCATAAGAATCATAATTTATTTGTTTGTGACCGCCAAGGACAAGTTCATTTAATTGAATCATTAATCAATTCTAATGCGAGTTGTTTCTCAACATAATTATACAAAATTAAATTAAATAAATATAAAATAATGTATTATAAGAATGTAAATATCCAGTATACAAGATCTCACTATTTCTTATTTAGGGTTTTATAGAACAAATTTGACTTTAAATAATATAAAAAAATAAGTATGTTGACACATTAAAAAGACAGTAAAGAAAAATCATCTACATCTTATATGAAGTTAAGTAAAAAGTAATAATAATTAATATTGGTCTCAATTATCTACACTCAAAGTATCAATTTAGCTTAAATTTTTATTTATTTTAAACCAACAAACCATGTTAAGTAATCAAAGGTGAGATATTTATCAATAGAGTAATATGGACAACTGGATGGATATAGTGATGTGATATGATATTTAATCTTTTAATTGGGTAAACATTTAAACATAAATTCAATCAACCAACCAGGGAAATTTTATTTTAGCGCATTGAAAATGTAAATTTGTTTCTTAAATTACATTTTAACCATTTCTTATTTGTTTCGATATAATGTTTTTTTAGTTATTTCAAATGTATTGTATTATATTTATATTTTTACAGTGAATTGCCCTGCTATATTGGGTATTTATAATATTATAATACATAAGTCTGTGTAGGTATGAACAAATTATGAAAGAAAATAGGAAAAACATAACAACTAAATATTAATGCATAATATACTAGTTGGTTTGATAATTTGCATTTAAAATCTATTAAAAAAATAACCAATAGGTACAGATAACCAAGACAAAATACTGTAGTAAAACTAAAAATCTATAAGGTAATATAACACTATTGCCCATTCAGTTAAATATCTGAGTGGGCAGTTGCCTATAAGTTTTTAAGGAAGGTAAGGAGTAACATAAGTACATGGGTGCCCATGGTATTTGTTTAAACTGAAGCTCTTGCTACAAATAAAATATTTATAAAAGTAATTTACGTTCAAAACATTTTCCTCGCTTGACAATTTGGAGAGAGTACATGCAATGAGAACACTACGTTTTAAACACCTACTCATTTGTGTAAGTATTATATATCTTAAGAACCTTATCATATGATCACAGTAAGTATATTATATTGGTTTAAAAGCATGAGAATTATATTTTTAATAAAGTCAATTAAACTCACAATATACTAAACAATATACATATTGTACATACGCATACACTTTTTCAACAACACTCAGGTGTATTGATTCTGGTCTATTTTCATACATTTTATTTAAATGTTGTCTACCCACAAACCTACCAAATTCTAATATGTGTGTATAATTAATTAAGTAGGTACATATAATATATGTCAATAATTATATTCATATTTACCACACAATTATATTTGTATGCATTTTCTAATGTGATGAATAATGTAATGAATTATATAACCATGTATTTAGTATCAATCTTCATTGTGGTATACTCTAAAATGCATTGTAAAAGTCCAACTTACAATAGTTTGTAATTTCTTTATAATTGTATGTACTTTGTTTGGTATCGATTAGCCAAAATTGTAATCACTAAATAGTAAATTTATTTATTTCAACTACCAACTTTTGAGGTTTAAAAAAGTAATAAAAACCAATCCAAAATAATACCAATTATAGACAGGCACTTATGTATAACAAAAAAAAATTAATAAAATAATAATATTGTACATCGACTTATGTATATATGATAGGCTAAATCAATTTATTTAATTTTAATTTAAAAGTGAAATTAGTAACTCCTTGCTGGTTAAGAATGCAAATAAAATATAAGTAATATAATAATAAATATCTATTTGAATTTGTTATAATTTTTGGATTTGAAACAATAATACCAATTGTATTATTACACCTTGCTTATGGTTATATTGGAAGTCTCGATAATATTTGTGGGCTTTAACATAAGTAGTATGTGTACTGTGTAGTAAGTAGTATATGTTTAAAGTATAATGCATTTTAATTTTTAAGATTATAATATTTATAGATGTTATTACATGGGTATATATTCTTGGCTCGAAAAACATAAATTTCAATTGAGAACTTATTGATAATTATTGTATGTAAGTACCTCTTCTTAAGGGTAGACTACTACTTGTAAGTCTTTAATAAGTAGACCGAACAAAGCTTGTAGGTAAAAAAAGTACTTATTAAATAATTATTATAAATATAAAAATAATTAATATTTAAATTTATATAATCAACTTATTTTTTATTGGTTATAATTTTATTGTGATTACTATTATCATTTTAGTATCCTCTCAAAATACACCCAAAATGTTATTTTTAGATATGTAGATATTAATAAAAAAATAATAAAAATTTACAACAAATAATTGATAACCATTCATCACTGTTTAACATTTGTGTTTTTATTGAACCGTGCTACATTGATAAAATTTAATACCACAATTTAATTAGTAATTACAACATTAATTTATTAATATTTGCAGATATTACATATGTGCTACTCCTAATGTATATTGCAAAGGCACAGCAATTAAGTTAAAAAATGGTACACGAAGACTCCCGGGTTTGGTGCCTTGCGGCTACAACCGCGGACCTCATATTAGCGCTGTGCGCTAGTCGAGAGCCGCGGAGGTTCACGGCCGACGTACGGTGGCCCAGTAGCCAGCAGCGCGTCGTCTAAAGGA
>NC_042493.1:23940012-23941485 GCF_005508785.2 Acyrthosiphon pisum
GTAGACTGTCGCCCCTTGGAAGCTACAATATAGTCCGGCAAAGACCAAGGCATTGGTTTGCTTTATCGCGGACGGTCGTACACGAGGTGCGAAACTAATCTTGGCCACCACCCTTTCGAACCATCATCAGCAAGGACCCGTGTCTCTGGGTCAGTCTGGCCAGACGCCCCGACCCGGTGCCTGCCGGGTCGTTGACGCCTAGCCCAAACTAATGTCAATTCTGCCTTTCAATCTAAAGGTGGGACATTGTGCGGCGACCGAGCTCGCCTACCGACTTAGGGACTCGTAAGGAGACGAGCCATCAGAGGCAGACCAGAGTCACTCACCGCTGTGCCCCGGAGACATGTACTGGACTGACTAACACTGAGACGCCCGGCAACTGGACGGGGCAAGCCCCGACGTCCGTGCTCTCAGCGCGTGCTAAGAGCACCACTGCCAGGCACGGTGGACCTGACAGTCACCCTACCCCGGACGAGGGGCATCCCGTCCGGACCACGGATCATTTGATCGAAGCTGTCCACGGCCTGTTATTAGTTATTCACAGGCTACCCGACTCTGCCGAAGCAGAGGGAACCGGGCGTTCCCCTATCCGCAACCTGGGGACGCGTTCTGTACCGTCCGTCAACGGTTAACGAAAGCAACAGTACTCGGCTGAGGTTTCGCTAGAAAAAGCGACATAGACACGAAGGAAATGATATTGGTTCCGTTAATACTGATCTAAAAAAACAATTTAGAAGTGTTCTAGTAGAAAGGGCAAAATTGGAAACCAAGCCTCTGAAATCTATCTATGATGAAGAATCAATTCGGTATGATTATTTAAATTTTTAGTTGTATTAATTGACATGATTTACAATAGATATTTTAATAGCAATTTTGTATAGGAACTATGAAAGCATATTTTGTTAGATTTTAGTAGATTCAAATTTTTTCTGAGTTGATAAAATAGATTGAACCTTGTTTAATATAAAATATAGTTTACTATTGAAATACTACTATAGGAATCCAAATGCAGCTGTACTTTATGCATGGCCCACTGCAGAATCATCAATGCATCAAGCTCGTAGACAGCATGTTCCACCTCTGCCATCTACTTTACGTGAGCTAGGAGAATATTTGGATCTAAATATTAACAAGTAATATTAAAGATTTATTTAATTAATACCATATAATTCAATTCATAATTACTGTTTTTGTTTGGTGTATATTATGAATATGGCTAACAGATATCAGTGTAGCAATTCGCCATTTTACCAGGAATGGATTGTGAATA
Source organism: Acyrthosiphon pisum (assembly GCF_005508785.2). Lineage (NCBI taxonomy): Eukaryota > Metazoa > Arthropoda > Insecta > Hemiptera > Aphididae > Acyrthosiphon > Acyrthosiphon pisum. The sequence goes on from NC_042493.1 coordinate 23,941,283, forward strand.
GTAGTGGTAAACTCAATATTATGTTTTCTTGCCATTACCTCATAAACTCTGTAGTTCATGAGGGTGGTACAGAGTTGCACGCTGATGGAACTTTCAAAGTTGTACCATCTTATCCACATTGTAGCAACTTTTCATCATACATCTGATTTTACAAAATCACGTGAGTAAATATATAATTTAAAAAAATTTTGAATAAATAATTA
>NC_042493.1:23941535-24003441 GCF_005508785.2 Acyrthosiphon pisum
GGCTCCAGTGGCGTAGCCACTATCCAGGGGGGGTTGGGTGTTTAACCAACCCCCCTCCTCCTTAGATATTTTTTCCCCTAATAAATGTATTACTAATATACGAAAACAGTAAAAACTGGGTTTGATTTATACTAACCAGCCCCCATTTCAAAATCCTGGCTACACCACTGTGTGGCTCAATGTGTAAGGCAACAATTAGTAAACCAGAGTTAGTGCCGGTCAAGGGCTTCGACAGGGGGGTGGTGGGGCGGTGGGGCCATGCTCCCCCGTTTTTTGACATTGTTTGGATGTTATGTGCGTAAAATAGCCAAAAATATTTCAGCTAACCCGTATTTTCGCCGAAAAATAATTGATTGGACAAGTATTTTAGCAGAACCCGTAAATAGAGTGAGCATGCTTAAAAAATCACTCTGTATAATATTAGCGCGAAGCTTGACGAGGCGAATCATTCGTTTAATAATGAACTACGACATTTTTGAAATATGTGAAACTTCAAAATAATAAATTATTATTATTAATTACACAGAAATGAAATTACGAAAAGAAAAGTTATACTAATTATATTGCCAATAGAATTTTAACTTTGAAGACAAATCCATAAGCTTTAGGCATACTATTATTCAAGTAAATCCCCCCCCCCCCCCGAGTACCAACTAGATCTAAAGCATTTTTACATTTAACTATTCCAAAAGGTGACTACAGGGTACAGGTACAAAAAAAAAAAAAAAAACATTACAGTAAATCTAAAACAACATTCCTCGCTCCACTTAGAATTTACTTTTTGAGGTGAAAAAAAAGGACAAAGGATAATATCGGTAATTAAAGTTTCGATGATATTGCTATTGTTGATATTAAAGGGAACGAAACAAGAAAAAAATGCTAGTTCCTCAAATTAATTTCAATGAATAATTCAATAAAATGTTCCTTAACGGTTTATTGTACATTTGTACGATAAGTATGACAAATGCTCAAATTAAAAAAAATAAGTAGGTACCCACTGGAGGCACGTCAAAATTAGGAAATAAAATGTTCAGGACAAAAATGAACTAGGATTGTTTAACCAAATGAGTTATGAAAGATATATTACAGGAACCAAAAAACCTAAATTCATATGCATATATTATATTATATATGTGCAAATATATAGTCACAGTCCACAGAGCTGGACAAAATCCTTAAAAAATGATTTAAAATCAAACACAGCTTTGTATATAGATAGATTTATTAATTTATCAGTTTACTGTTTACTTCACACTTTTTCAGTAAAATATATAATATTATTATTAGGTACACATTTACACCACGTTATACATTATCGATTATTATCATACACCACTGGCTATGATCATTGGTTAAATAGGTCTAAAATAAGCAAGCCCGAATTAAGACATTTTGAGGCCCAGGGGCCAACGTTTTAAAAGAGGCCCCTGTACGAAAAAAAATAATAGTTTATAATGTATATATTATTTAATATTAGGTACCTGTTATAATAAATATATATAGATATTAGGTAGTTTGCAATAAATAATGTATTATTTTATTTATAAAATATAATGTATGAGCTTTTTTCTTCGCTAAATAATCATCGGTTTTTTTAAGGTGGTTATGCAGTGTTATAGCCTATAACGAAAAAAGTAATAGACAAATCTGAAGCCCCTAAATAAATTCAAACTATTGAGGCCCGGGGGTCATGGCCCCCTCTGGACCCCCCCCCCCTTAATCCGGGCTTGAAAATAAGTAACTTCGATGGGCAAGATCCCAGGGCCTGATTTAGGCATTTTGTGGCCTTAGGCAAAATAAAAACGTGGCCCCTTATCAACAGTAGCGTATATACCTAGCGAAAGTTTTTAAAGCTTATAATAATTTTATATTGCCTACCTTTTTCTAAATCGTGGCTAATATACCAGAGTCCTATACTCATATATTTTTTACAATCATTTCAAACATGAAACGTAGATTTTCTACAGAAAGTCTACAAATTGCTACATCAGCTGATTGTTTGATGCAATTTGATTTTAATGGTAGTTTGCATCTGATTGATCATTATAAAGTAATTAAATATATAATTTTTTTTAATAAAAATACTTCTAGACTTAGGAAACTAATTAAGTATTTAACTGATTGATGAAATAATTATAATAGTTAAATTAATTTAACTATTGTAATTATTTCTTTATATATTTTTATTTAGTAACTGATACAAATTAATATAGTATTTTAAATTTTAATGTGTTTTTCATGATTTATTTGAAATTAATAAATGTGATCTTAAAAATGAAATGGCTGTCTTTAAAAATTCATACTGCAATAATGAAAAAACAGATAGTAGGTTACTTTTGGTATATATTTTGAGGGTGGGGGCTATAGCCCCCCCCCCCCCAAAGGTTTTGTGCTAGTTGCGCCACTGAGGCACAGCAATTATGTTAGAGAATGGTACAGTGCTAACAATGAATTGCCCTGCTATATTGGGTATTTATAATATTATAATACATAAGTCTGTGTAGGTATGAACAAATTATGAAAGAAAATAGGAAAAACATAACAACTAAATATTAATGCATAATATACTAGTTGGTTTGATAATTTGCATTTAAAATCTATTAAAAAAATAACCAATAGGTACAGATAACCAAGACAAAATACTGTAGTAAAACTAAAAATCTATAAGGTAATATAACACTATTGCCCATTCAGTTAAATATCTGAGTGGGCAGTTGCCTATAAGTTTTTAAGGAAGGTAAGGAGTAACATAAGTACATGGGTGCCCATGGTATTTGTTTAAACTGAAGCTCTTGCTACAAATAAAATATTTATAAAAGTAATTTACGTTCAAAACATTTTCCTCGCTTGACAATTTGGAGAGAGTACATGCAATGAGAACACTACGTTTTAAACACCTACTTATTTGTGTAAGTATTATATATCTTAAGAACCTTATCATATGATCACAGTAAGTATATTATATTGGTTTAAAAGCATGAGAATTATATTTTTAATAAAGTCAATTAAACTCACAATATACTAAACAATATACATATTGTACATACGCATACACTTTTTCAACAACACTCAGGTGTATTGATTCTGGTCTATTTTCATACATTTTATTTAAATGTTGTCTACCCACAAACCTACCAAATTCTAATATGTGTGTATAATTAATTAAGTAGGTACATATAATATATGTCAATAATTATATTCATATTTACCACACAATTATATTTGTATGCATTTTCTAATGTGATGAATAATGTAATGAATTATATAACCATGTATTTAGTATCAATCTTCATTGTGGTATACTCTAAAATGCATTGTAAAAGTCCAACTTACAATAGTTTGTAATTTCTTTATAATTGTATGTAATTTGTTTGGTATCGATTAGCCAAAATTGTAATCACTAAATAGTAAATTTATTTATTTCAACTACCAACTTTTGAGGTTTAAAAAAGTAATAAAAACCAATCCAAAATAATACCAATTATAGACAGGCACTTATGTATAACAAAAAAAAATTAATAAAATAATAATATTGTACATCGACTTATGTATATATGATAGGCTAAATCAATTTATTTAATTTTAATTTAAAAGTGAAATTAGTAACTCCTTGCTGGTTAAGAATGCAAATAAAATATAAGTAATATAATAATAAATATCTATTTGAATTTGTTATAATTTTTGGATTTGAAACAATAATACCAATTGTATTATTACACCTTGGTTATATTGGAAGTCTCGATAATATTTGTGGGCTTTAACATAAGTAGTATGTGTACTGTGTAGTAAGTAGTATATGTTTAAAGTATAATGCATTTTAATTTTTAAGATTATAATATTTATAGATGTTATTACATGGGTATATATTCTTGGCTCGAAAAACATAAATTTCAATTGAGAACTTATTGATAATTATTGTATGTAAGTACCTCCTCTTAAGGGTAGACTACTTGTAAGTCTTTAATAAGTAGACCGAACAAAGCTTGTAGGTAAAAAAAGTACTTATTAAATAATTATTATAAATATAAAAATAATTAATATTTAAATTTATATAATCAACTTATTTTTTATTGGTTATAATTTTATTGTGATTACTATTATCATTTTAGTATCCTCTCAAAATACACCCAAAATGTTATTTTTAGATATGTAGATATTAATAAAAAAATAATAAAAATTTACAACAAATAATTGATAACCATTCATCACTGTTTAACATTTGTGTTTTTATTGAACCGTGCTACATTGATAAAATTTAATACCACAATTTAATTAGTAATTACAACATTAATTTATTAATATTTGCAGATATTACATATGTGCTACTCCTAATGTATATTGCAAAGGCACAGCAATTAAGTTAAAAAATGGTACAGTTGTAACAAAAAAGCCACATAGACACGAAGGAAATGATATTGGTTCCGTTAATACTGATCTAAAAAAACAATTTAGAAGTGTTCTAGTAGAAAGGGCAAAATTGGAAACCAAGCCTCTGAAATCTATCTATGATGAAGAATCAATTCGGTATGATTATTTAAATTTTTAGTTGTATTAATTGACATGATTTACAATAGATATTTTAATAGCAATTTTGTATAGGAACTATGAAAGCATATTTTGTTAGATTTTAGTAGATTCAAATTTTTTCTGAGTTGATAAAATAGATTGAACCTTGTTTAATATAAAATATAGTTTACTATTGAAATACTACTATAGGAATCCAAATGCAGCTGTACTTTATGCATGGCCCACTGCAGAATCATCAATGCATCAAGCTCGTAGACAGCATGTTCCACCTCTGCCATCTACTTTACGTGAGCTAGGAGAATATTTGGATCTAAATATTAACAAGTAATATTAAAGATTTATTTAATTAATACCATATAATTCAATTCATAATTACTGTTTTTGTTTGGTGTATATTATGAATATGGCTAACAGATATCAGTGTAGCAATTCGCCATTTTACCAGGAATGGATTGTGAACAGTAGTGGTAAACTCAATATTATGTTTTCTTGCCATTACCTCATAAACTCTGTAGTTCATGAGGGTGGTACAGAGTTGCACGCTGATGGAACTTTCAAAGTTGTACCATCTTATCCACATTGTAGGCAACTTTTCATCATACATCTGATTTTACAAAATCACGTGAGTAAATATATATTTAAAAAAATTTTGAATAAATAATTACTTACATTTTTCAACCTAGTCCATCCCTGTTTGCTTTGTTTTGATGGAAGCTAAGACCGAGGCTTCATACAAGAAGGTGTTGGAGCGATTTAAGGTGAAGTTCCCTTCTGTAAGACCAACTTCAATTATGATCGATTTTGAGACAGGCCTCCGAAATGCTTTTACTGCAGTTTATCCCGAAGCAAATATATTTTCTTGTTGGTTCCATTACATACAGGTTTGAAATTTATTGCAGTTACACACACAGATTTTTAAACACCGCAAATTATATAAATTAGTTGCTTAGATAACAAAAGTTAGTTGAAAAATTGAATGTTTACAAATATTTGTAGAGTCTACAGAAGAATATTAAAAAGTTGGGTTCACACGTTATGTGAAAGAGAATATGGCAGCACAAGTGTGTGTGAAAATGACAGCGGCTTTAGCACTATTACCAGCGCATCAAATAGAAACGGGTTTTGAAGACATAAAAATGTATGCTCAAGCTAATAATGTTCAGCTTCCAAGGTTTTTTACATATTTTTCTAGGTAAAATACAATTAATACATTTTTGAAAAATGATAAAATAAAGAACAAAATATATTAATCTTAATATTATCTTTTAATTTAAATAGCTTTTGGATTATGAGGAAGGGACCCAAATATTTTAGTGTACATGGTCAACCACGCCGTACAAATAACAACATCGAGAGTTTTCATTCGTCCCTAAAACAAACTTTTCAGATACTCCATCCAAACCCGTGGACATTTCTAGGTTAGTAATCAAAGTTATGAAATTAAATGTTAAAACTTTGTAACTGTAGTATTTTAGTATTTTACATTTAATTTTATCATCATTAATTTGTTTTTATTAAAGTATTAGGTACTATGTGTTTGTTTTTATGTTAAATCACTAATAAAAAGGTTTTGGTCATATAGAACATCTGAATAACATAATTACCAAGCAGCACACCATTGTAGGGCAACTGGCTAGGGGTGTGCCAACAACGAGGACCACTAAATTTAAATATATTTTAAATTCAGTGAGAATAAAAAATTCCACGGCGCTTTTAATGACTGGTGCAATAACTTATTACTAATAACAAGTCTTATTTGGAACGAGAATTGAACTGGGAAAATGAAGATCAAAGTATGTACTCATAGAAAACAGTTTTAAAACATAAAGGGTTAGAAAGATTCTCTTAAAAATAGTGGGCATTGAGGGCACTTATCCTAGATCCCACATTAAGTCCCAAAAAAATTATGTATGAAATTATGGTATAACATTATAGTTGAGAATTATTATACTAATAATTTTGTCTTGTATTATGCAAAATGTAATTAATTTGCAATATTCATTGCCCCGAGACCCTCAAAGTCCTGCCCATGTATATGTATATAAGTATGTATGTATGTATGTATGTATGTATGTATGTATGTATGTATGTATGTATGTACCTATGTATGTATTGATAAACATTTCAAGTAACAATATAACTCAAAAGTGAATATGAAAATAAAATTATGTTTAAATGTACATATTAAGGTCATAGTGGCTCTAGTTCCCATTAATAAATCGTTAATGTTTGATTAAATAATATTAAATAATAATATATTATTAGGCTCTGATGAAGAAGTACCAATTATGTATCCACGACAAAATGCCATCCTTGTTGTAGAAGATAACCCAGCCATTGAAGATACTGTAAACGTCATTGAGCCACCCATTGCTGGAAATAATGTAATTCCAGTTGATCAAATTATTCAGGAACCAGAAGTCAATATTGTAGAAGGTAATATCTATAAAATAGACACAAAATAATATTTTTCATTTATTATTGTTTTAAATTTGATTGATGTGTATAATATATTGTCGGTGATAAAGCAATACCACAATATAAAACACAAAATTATAAGTCCAAAAAGTAAAATGTTCAGAAGAGATTTATTAAGTAGTATTTAAATTTATTTATTAAATAGTATTTCTAAAATGTATAAACTTTATTTAGAAAAAAATGAACCGGAAGTATTTGAAATGATCCAAAGAGGTGCAACGAATATAAAACCAATTGTTAAATATGATTATTTTAGTGAATACTTTAAAAATAATTTCAATTTAACTTTCGGAACACCAAAAACAGATACGTGTCAAACTTGTGACAGATTAAAAAATTTAATTGACCACGAAACAAGATAAATCTTATCGATATATATATATATATATATATATATTAAGTAATAAACGACCGGTCAAAAATAACTATTGAGAAAATCGAAAAATAACCTCTCTAAAGCGAGGGACTATATTATTTCTATCACTTATATTATTGTCATTAAGTATTAACTTTTGAGTAAATACCACTTTACCACAGAACAGTGTTAATAGGTTCATCGGTTCGTGGTACAATAGATAATAGTTAAAAATTAATCGAAACATAGATATATAAAACTATTACGTTGTTTCATATATCTCTGAATCTAAATATTTTTTAAATGTCTGCGTATATTAAAATATATAATATACATAAAAGTTCTAAGCCCCCAAAAATAATGTTTTTGAATTAGACGATATAAATATAACTAACATTGTTCTTCTTCGTTTAAATATATAATTTCCTCCAAATTTTAACATAAAATGTTAATAAAAATATTTATTATGTACCTATGGGAAATTTTCATATAAACATTAAGTAAAATTTTAAACTATTTAGGGTTATTTGCTACACCCAGTGCCGAATTTAGACTTTCGGATATTCCCGTGGAAAATATTTTTTTGAGGCCCCTAGCATTAATTAAAAATACCCAATATATAAGTAGTTAAGAGGACTAGATAGCAATAATTAATACAATTTATATAATATAATAAATTGGTTACATATTATAAAGTATAATATTATTTAAACCTATTTACCTATATAATGAAATGTTATTGTATAAAATACTATTGTTAATTTTTAATTTTAGTGTAAATAAAATAATTTTAATCTTCATTAAAATGATAGTATGTGTAAAATGAATCCAAAATCTTAAGAGATTAAACTTTAAAATATTATGCACTAAGCATGTGTATCTTTCTTAGGTCCCCTTCCCCCCATTGAGATTGTTTCCTATTTGAGCCGCTTCTTTTAGTAATATAAGCAGGTCGCACAGACAGGTCATATACTTCTGGTAAAAAATCACGGTGCTGGTTAAATTATTATAATATAATGCCTATATTGTGTATAATATATTAGGTACCTATGTAGTATGATATAATGTTGGCGTAACTGAGAGTATAAAATAGCAACTTTCTTTTTTCACTCACGGGTTATACAATGATGACGATGTAGGTACCTTTCATAAATTATAAACATATATGTATAAAACAAAAAAAAGTGGGCAAGTGGATGTCGCTCTGCTGTACAGTAGGGTCACTGTATAATGGATGGTATTAAATTTGAATTCAATGATATAATATCACTGTATAAGAAAAACGATTCTGAGCGGAGACGGTTTGTCAGTCTAAGTATTAGACATATTATACTTATCTATATATAGTATTAAAAAAAATTGACCTATTAATAATAGGTATCTATAATAAATTCCAAATTAATCATATCACAATCTCCATTAGGTAACGCATTATACATCAACAACAAACCGTGGTACAATCATAGAAATATAATAGTGTACTTTAGAAGTTTCAAGTACCTACGATATTAATATTATACAATCACATAAAGATAACTAAAATAGTTATTCCAGGTTTTTTAATATGTAATTTCGTCCAATTTGAACTAAAAATGACTATAAAAATAAACTGTACTAATGTATTTTTTAGATTTTTTGGTAACAGGATTAAATAATTACTTGGGATCTTGTTTTAAATTTTCAATCTTTAGATATAAAAGTTGAACATTTTATACATTTTTAACTACAAAATAATTATTAAATTTTAAATTTGATAAATTTTGTCAAAATTCGATCTTTAAATGCCTATAAAAAAAAAAATTGTGTATAGGTATTTTTAATATTTTTCAACTGCTATTGTAACAATTCATCAGGAATCTTGCATTACATTTTTACACTTTTTGGTCCGAGAAATAAAATTTTGTAGATACTTGCAGAAAAAAAAACTAAAAAAATTGAAAACTGACAATGTCAATAGTCAACATTTTTTAAGGTATAGAAATTTAAAATATCAACATCCAGTGAAATTTTTATGTATCTACAGTTATTCGTTTTTGAATTACAATAAAATAAGAAAATCCCCACAAGAAAAATCGAGTGAAAATCCAATGTTGTAAAAATTTGAATTTCTAACGCTCATAAAAATTTAATTTGACTCTTTTGTAGACATTTTTTTTTTTTTTGAAAAAGGTAGTCAAACTTATGAGGAATCTTATATTACATTTTCAAATTTTAGATTTAAAAGAAAATTTTTCATGATTTTCTAACTCAAAATAATTTGCAAACTTTAAATGCTTGTAAAAAAAAACTGTGACTAAGGTTTTTTGATTTTTTTCATACGCCTTTGAAACAATATACTAGGAGGAAAAAACTAAAAAAAATGGAAACCGAAAATGTCCGTAAACAACTCAAAATAGGTCAAAATATTTGGAAAATGTTATAGTGTACCTATAGAAAATGCTAATATAAACATTCAGTCAAAATTGCATGTACCTACGGTCATTTGTTTTGCCAAAAGTCAAAATCGATTTTCTCAAACACAGATTTTACATATAAATTACCGTTTTTCCTTAATTTTTCTTTTGCTCTTCACGGCGCTTTTGATTTTTCCTACCGTAAAATGGTATATACCAAAAAACCGTATGCGTGTACTGCAATGTTGTTAAAAATACTTTTCAAAAGTATTTCAAATAGGTATTTAAATACTTCAGTTAAAAAGTATTAAAATACAAATAAAATATATTCAAAAAGTATTTCAAATACTTCTAAATTCATTTTTTTTAGCTTTGTTGTTTTCAGGTTCTTAATTCTTAAAACTAATTATTTGTTTAAGGGGCCTCGCCACCACCTCTTTTTTTGTCAAAAACTACTGTCTCTAATTCCAATGGTACGAGCCGACAATAATCACGATTTTTATTCTGAAAAAATATTCGGATTGTCCGTAACATACAAGGAAACGGTCTAGCCACATTTTTAATTTTTGTAATTTAAAATGCAATAAAAATTGTAAAAAATTCAAAAAAATTCAGAATTTCAAGCTTAAATATGTAATTAACTAAATACAATTTTAAAAATGTACCTCGACCGATGCCTCATAGATGTTGTGGAAAAAAAGAATATTTTGTCAGAATGCAAATCGAGTTAATCGTTGCGACGACGTATTGTTGGAATTAGAAACGTGTGTTTGAGTGAAAAATAAACATTTTTTCATTATCACAATAATACATATTGAGATGTGTGTGCGAGTGCGTGTGAGAGCCCTCTGTACCTCTACAATTGACTCGTATGGACGCCAAACACACTAATCATTTACGACTAACACATAGACCTCGGGTGGCGACAACGAGATTAGAAATTGCCTAAATGATTCTCCTTAAATTAATGCGATGGCGAGGCCCCTTAATGTAATAATGTGTATTGAATATGGTCAGGACCCACGACAAGATTACTCTAGTGAGTAGTGACTATAGTAACTCACGTATAACGATTAACGAATAACGAGTGTGGGATACTGGGACGCAGGGTGTCGTCGTGCTACGGTACTATAAAATATAAATAGCCAAATATACGGTATACCGTATTGGCGATTGAAATTGATAAGATGTAATGGGGACGCTGTGTATCATTTATATGTTATTTAATATTTTACATGTTCCCCGTTATAGATACAACTTACATGATATAATAAATAATAACAAAATATAAAATATCCAGACTGACAAACCATCTCCGCTCAGAATCGTTTTTCTTATACAGTGATATTATATCATTGAATTCAAGTTTAATACTATCCATTATACAGTGACCCACTTGTAACCTACTGTACAGCAGAGCGACATCCACTTACCCACCTTTTTTTTTTTTTTTTGTGTCTGTCATCACCTTTTAGGACAGTAAAAGTGCTTGGATTTTCTTCAACAGTACCTTTTCTGATAGGAAAGTGAATCTAGTTGGTACTTTGGGAGGTCAAAAGTAAAATTTTTCCAATAGTTTTCAAAAGCGCCGTGAAAAACAAAAGAAAAATTAAGGAAAAACGGGCATTTTTACGCAAAATCTGTTTTCAAGAAAATTGATTTTGGTTTTTGGTACAACTCTAAAAAAATGACCGTAGGTACATAAAATTTTAACGGAAAGTTTATATTAGCATTTTCTATACACCATAACAATTTTCAAATATTTTGATTTATTTTGAGCTCTATACGGACTTTTGCAGTTTCCACTTTTTTTAGTTTTTTTTTCTATAAATATGAATAAAATTTTATTTATTGGTTGAAAAAGCTTGAAAATTTAATAGAAGGTTCCTATTATATTGTTTCAAAGGCAGATGAAAAAAATTAAAAACCCATAGTCACAATTTTTTTTTTATAAGCATCTAAAGTTCAAATGTTGACAAAATACGTAAAAATGACGAAAATTTACAAATTATTTTTAGTTAGAAATTCATGAAAAATTGTCTTTTTAAATCTAAGATTTGAAAAGGTAATACAAGATTCTTCATAACTTTGTCTACCTTTTTTTAAAAAAAATGTGTACTAGCAAGACAAATTACATTTTTATGAATGTTTGAAATTCATATTTTTACAACATTTGATATTCACTCGATTTCTCATGTAACGATTTTCTTATTTTGTTGTAATTAAAAAACGAATGACTGTAGATAATTGAAAATTTAACTGAATGTTTATATCAGCATTTTCTATATACGATAAAATTTTGAAAATAATTTGACTCTTTTGGAGCTGTTTACAGACATTGTCAGTTTTAAATTTTTTTAGTTTTTTTTCTATAAATATCAATAAAGTTTTATCCGTTGGGACAAAATGTGTAAAAAATTAATACAAGGCTCCTGATATATTGTTACGACAGCAGTTGAAAAATATTAAAAATACATGGGCACAATTTTTTTTTATAAGCATTTAAAGATCGAATTTTGACAAAATTTATGAAATTTAAAATTAAATAATTATTTTTTAGTTAATAATTTATAAAATATTCAACTTTTATATCTAAGGATTGAAATTTTAAAACAAGATTCCACGTAAGTAGTTTATTCTGTTACCAAAAAATCTAAAAAACAGTTTATTTTTATAGTCATTTAAATTTCAAATTTAGACGAAATTACATATTATAGAACCTAGAATTACTATTTTAATTATTTTGTTATGATTGTATAATATTATTCGTGGGTACTTGAAACTTCTTAAGTATAATATTATATATCTATGATAGTATCACACTATCACGGTTTGTTGTTGATGTATTACGCGTTATAAGTACCTAATGGATATTGTGATATGGTTAATTTGGAATTTATTACAGGTAATTTTTTTTTAATACCATAGATAAGTATATATATATGTCTAATACCTAGACTGATATACTGTCTCCGCTCAGAATTGTTTTTCTTATACAGTGATATTATATCATTGAATTCAAATTTAATACTATCCATTATACAGTGACCCACTTGTAACTTACTGTACAGCAGAACGACATCCACTTACCCACCTTTTTTTTTTTATTATAATTGAATTATTTTACAGACTTTGGAACTAAAGCGATATGCAAAGGATTTGTTACCCAGTCCTGTGTGCGCTGTATTGAGATTCCATTTGAAAGATAAATTAAGTATTTGTCAAGATACCACATGGGATCTGTGACTATTGGATAATGTTTTATGAATTACCTACAAAATAGTACACAATTTTTGAAGACAAAACTTACGTATGTAGAAATAGGTAAGAAATATTTATTTTTGTTTTGAGAAATTTTAGTCAGCAACTAAGTATTAACTATTAAGTTTACCGTTTATATATTTTTAAGATATAAATTAGAATATTAAATGGATTGAAAGATGTTCAGATTTTAAGGATTAGTAAGTATGTATTTGTAGTTATTTTTATATTATATAACATTGTTTGCTTTTTGATTTATAGTTATAGTCAAGAACCGTTACAAATGTGTTTTCCCAAACTTAAAGGAAATGAATCAGTCATCATCAATATTTAAAAAAATGTAATTGGCAGCCTGTCTCAGGTAAGTTTTGTTCATATAAGTCGTGGTCGTATTTTGGTTTCCAAACTTGTTATGCAGATAAAATATGTTTCCATTTATTATGGCGATTTAAGTTAGTTTCACTTTAGTTTTTATGACATTGTAAGATAAACATTTTCTATTTACCAATGCATAATAATTTTAAAGATGAATTTTTAATAAAAAAAATCTGCAGTCATCTTTTTGTAATTTATAATCATTTGTTAGCTTTAAATGCAAATACTACTTTATTCGACAACTTAAGTCCTATGACAATATCATATTTCCCCAGGAGTGCCACATTTAAGTTAGCGAAAACATTTTAAATAAGATGGATTATTTTGTACGAACCAGCCCGGGGTGACATAATAAAGTGGCCCACTTTGCAATTGCACAGTATTACAGTCAGTGTCGGACTGGCTCGAAAAGGCCAAGTCCGCGATTTGGAAAAAAGGGCCCCCAACAGGGAAATAGAAAATGTTTTATTTAGCCCTGAAAAAAATACGTACCTAACTAAAATTTTAGTTGTCATAATATAAAAAACAAAAACTCATAGTTAATAAAAAATTATTTGGGATAATGCACAATTTCCATTAAAAAATTGAATTTATTTAAAATTCTAATTTTATCAACTTTTTTCTCTGTTTTTAATTTAATAAAAATAATTAGCACATTTCTGGTTTAATTGCGTATGTCAGTTGATAGGACAATTAAAAAGCTTTAAAATGAAAATAAAATTACGTCAAAATATTGAAAAGTTTTGAAGATACCTACATAAACAAATGCATTTGTGATACGCACAGTTTTGATAAAAAAAAGTTTATTGCCCATAAATAAAAAAATAAAAAAGTTATATTCAATCTTTAAAGTGTATTTCTTCATAATTTTGGGTATATACTTTCATATGACGTTGGCCGGTCACTTCACGATGGATAGATATTAGGTATATAGCAATAAATAATGAATAATTTATCACTTTATTTATAAATTATAATTTACAAGCTTTTTTCCTAGCTAAATAATCATCTAATTTTTTTTTTTAGATGATTTATGCAGTGTTATATTATAGACTATAACGAAAAAGTAATGGATAAATCAGAGGCCCCTAAATAAATTCTTATTATCGAAGCCCGGTGGATCCGGGCTTGGTTAAAATCAAAAAGAACTTTGGCTGTGCAATGTCGTTATCGGAACTTCAAAAAAAGTTATTAAAGTTTGAAAAACACAAATAATAATGGATTTTACACCAATAGGAACTTTTTTCGTATGAGTGATATAAAAAAAAATAAAAACGATATTGCACAGCCAAAGTTCTCCTTTATAAGCGGTGAAAATTTTGTTTCTTCGTTATGACTGTAGCCTTATCGGTTCTTTGCCGCGCCAAAACGTTTTTGCTTTGCTATTGCTATGCCGTACGTGTGTAGGCGTTGACAACACATGCGGGTGCGACGTCCTCTTAAAAGCCACAACAATTTTACACTATTTATAATCAATGATACATATTTGTTTATAGACAGCTATTAAATTCGTAGAATGACAATGTCATTATTTTAATAATTATTGAGAACTTCTTAAGATTGTAAACAAAAATACGTTTTCTGATTTAAAAAAAAAAAAAATATTTGTTTGTATTTCTATTTACTGTAAACGAAAAAAAAAATAATAATAATAGGTACAAAATCAGGGGCCCCCAATTACCATAAAGAAGCCGGGGCCCCGTCCGCAATTGCGGATTAGCTGTCCGGGCCAGTTCGACTCTGATTACAGTGGGCCAGTCGGCCATTAGCTTCAAGTACACAGTAGGTACTTATGAGTGTAGGTTAAACATCAAAATATTTTGGGGACACAGAATGAGTGTAGGACAAACTGTGTACAATGTACAGTGGAAAATATTTTGTATTAAGTATTATTTTTGTTTGTTAGCTAATGCATAAATAATAACATTTGACATTTCTATGAAATAATTTTTTTTTTGTCCATAGGTTTAGTAATTATTTTATGTCAAAATCACGCCAGGTAGCTGCTACTTTGATTCCTAAGTTTAAACTCAATTGGACAACTAATGAAAACAGAGATGAAATAAAACAACATCTCATAGAAATTGTAACTAACAATACTTCTATAAATATATCAAGTTCTCAAGAATCAAATCAATCAACCATATCTACTACTGAACAGTTTGAAAATAGTGATTCAGAATATGACTTTCTCAGCTTTAGAGAAAATGAAATGATTAGTGAAAACAGTGGCAATGAATTACTTATTAATAATTATTTGTCAAATTGAAATTTAACAAATCCTCTGGAGTTACCATTAGCATTAAAACAAGCATATATTAAATACAATACAGCAGTTCCATCATCGGCACATGTTGAACGCTTATTTAATGCTGGAGGGCAACTATATGATAAAAATGTTGAGATGTCCCTTTTGCCTAAGTTCAATAAGTTTTTTGATGATTAATTGTATATCTATCCACTTAAATCACTATTTAGTGTAAACACAAGTACTCAGATTCTATTTACTTTAATATATACAAATAAGCAGAAAAAAGCAGATCAGATAATAATGTTTTTAATGTTATAATACAATATAATATTTTTTACATTTTATTATCTATGAAGCTTTTAAATAATGTAATTTTATATTATTATTATTTTTATTTTTTTTAATATTTAACTACCTATTTATTTGTTTCTACAAGAGAGTTTTAGACTTTTAGCTATATAAAATATATTTTATTATATTTATACAATTTAATAAAACCTATAATGTATTTTTGTTATTATAAAATTGAATGAATGAATAAATACTTAAGAATATTTTCAGCAAAACAATGAATACAATTACAAATGTGTACTTATACATCAAATTTTTTTTATTTATAAAAATTATGTAAATTATTGTTGGTAATAGGTGTACAAATTGATGGTACACATTTTAAAAGTATACTAATAAATATGTGGACTGTTACCTAAACCTTTTGGAAAATAAAATAATAATAGTTCTTTAGTCTAATAATATGAACAATTTTAGGTACCGAATGTTTTAATTTTACATAGATGAAAACAAGAATTTTTTTTTAAGTAACTTAACTTGAGTTAAAAAGTTAATATTACATTTTGGTTAACATTTTTTACTATTAACTTGATTTAGTTTTTAGTTTAACTTAACTTAACTAAGTTAAAAAATATCATTAACTTCCCTAGCCTTGGCATATTATGTTAATTAATTTGATAAATATTTTGATTTTTTCTGCTTTTATAGTTTCATCTGGTCAGTGGTCTTTATGAATAACAATTACAATTGAAGTGTTTTATGCTATATAAAATATTTTTAATATTCGTATAAACTTATTATAACTTAATATTTCTAAGAATTTTTAAAAATTTTTCCGTTAATCACCTAAATTTATGTTAATTTGAGAAAAAAAAAATTTAGATCTAAAAATAAATATAATTGAGCAATAATAATTAATAACCAAACAATATTTTTTTAAACTACTAGAAAATTCAAGTTGCATAATAACTTTAATGCAAAAACTTAATACCTATATATATCATAGGTACCTACTTGATATTAAAAATATTTGAAATTGCAGTTATTTTAACTATAATAATATGAGTAGTTTATGAATTTTTGTATTTTTGTATTTTTTAAGACATTGTTTTTTTTGTTAATTCACAATTTTTGATATTCATAAACTTATATGAGTTTGTATTTTGTTTACATGCAGTTATATCACTTGTCATAGAATTTTTGGCGAAAAGTATTTGAAATACCAAAAAAAGTATTTATATACAAGTATTTGAATACATAACATGACTGAAAATAAGTATATTATTTGTATAATATTTAATAAATACAAATTTCTAATATTTGATATTGTGTTTGTCCATTCAGACGTTTTTATTCATGTGCTTAGCCGTAAATGTTTGGATTTATTTTGGTATGATAATTGAAGGTTCTGGATACCCAAGATTTGAACGGCTGAGCCATGCATCATACTATCCTAAAGATGATTTGATGGAATTTGCCAGACTCTATAATATTTTTGTTTTCAACTGGATTATTTCAAAAAAACTCATATACATTTTTGTTGTAGAATTTTATTGATTCCGCCGGCTATTGTTTATCCAGCGCGGCGGTAGTAGCGCGAAGTAAAGTAAAAAAAAAATAGCGGAGTAGCCACCAGTGCCGCAACAACAGCAGGGGTAGCCGGGGCATTGCCCATGTAGAGGGCCGCTAATTGTTGGCTCAGAGTGTCCCGATGGCGCCCCGCATCTATTTTAAATTTTTAAATAATTGCATTGTAATCTGTTTACAATATTGTAATGTGTTGTAAAATTTGTAATATATTTAAATGAAATAAAATATATTAAATAAAAATATTTATTTTTATAATTTATTATACTATCTAATTTGTTGTCGAAGAATGGGGGCTCTCTTTATCCATAATAAGTCACTGGTCACATTACAATTGATCTTATTTGTCATCATAGGTATTTGTAATATAATTAAAATGGAATTTTACTTTGTTTTTGGTGTGATAATAATATCTATATGTCGATTCCGCCAGCTATTAATTCCGCTGGCTAGGTACTGTTTATAATTTCTACACATCGATTCCACCGGGAACTGTTCATCCACCACTTGTATAATATTAGTATTCCCCCCTGTATATACATATTATGTATTTTAAAATGTATAGGCTTAGTATAATTTGGACATTATATATATAATTATAATTTATAAATTATAATATTTGTATTTAATTAATATGTATGTGTCAATTATATTGTTAAATGCATAGTCTAAATTGTATAAAATGGTAATATTTGGACCAGTTAATAAGTGAACTTAGAAAAATGTTACCTATATATTTATTATACGTTTAGCCAGTGCGGCTCGTGGTTTAAACGACGGGACAATCGCACCCCCTACTAAAATTAATTAAATGAAGTAAATTAATTGTATAATATTCTTAATTTTACATTTAAAAAAAATATTTTTTATTAAAAATGCAATTTTTAAATAGTAAAATAGTTATGAATTACCTACTCTACATTAACTGTCTATTACATTTGCGGTGTGCGAACATTAAATTTGTTTTTCTCAGATAACAGAAGCATAATATGGGTACGCATGTACACACGAGCAGTGTTTGGACGACCGGCAGCGTCGTCCGTACAGTAAAATATTTATATGTTACTATATTGGATAATTTATTTTGAAAATTAACAGCGTTGTCGGTTGCTAATCGCTATTGCCTATTATTAATATCTTCATTTTCATTTTCTCCTGCGACCTGCAACTATTAACATGTATATTTTCGTATATTTAATTTAACAATTTGTTATACCTACCTACCGTTATTATATTTAAAGTCACATCCTAACCACGAGCCGCCACTGCGTGTAGCGCACGAGAGAATAAATGTTATTTCAATCCGTACGTGTTGCCATATTATGATTTATAATGTATTACGCTACGTATTTATATAGATACCTATTTAATATATTATATATTGATTACCTACCTATGACTAACTGAAATCTTATCTTTAAGAAAAGGTATATATCTTAATATCTATTATATTATAAAATAGTATATATTTTATGTTGTTCGGTTCCGCTTGTTAAAATGTGGACTTCCCTTGTCGTATATCGCCTATAGTTGCTAATCAGTATCGATCGAGTTAACGAAATTGCTTGACGTGCATAAAGTGTCACACACTCGCAAACTCGTTAGTAGTATTGTGATAACACAAGACATATTGCTCATGACTCGACAGTTATGTGGTTACCCGCCGGTTTGATCAAGGCCGCAAACCACGAGACGAGACCCGAAGGGCCGGAGCATCGTGGATTTCTTTTACCGTAATAATATAATGAGAGGCCAAAGGGATGGAACCACATGTATCACAGTAATAATTATTAGAAAATAAAACTCAATACACAATATTTACTATTTAGGTGAATAAAATTTAATATATTGAGTTGGTGCCGAGAAAGCTCAACGGGCGTGAAACTCGGACTTATAAAAACACAACGACCATAACAATTTAACTAAACGACAATATTTTTTAACAATAATATTAATAAGAATAATTAATAATTCTCGACGGCTCCTCTAGGTGGTTACCGGTCGTTCGCTTCGAACGTATATTATAATATATAAATGCATAATTCTCAACACAGACACCAGCCACATACATAAAAAAAAATAATAATAATACGTAGGTACACGTATCCCGTCGATGTCTGATCACCCTTTCTCACCAATCTTTTTTCCCGCGAGCATCGCCGGGAAAAATTCAACGTTGCTACATGTTTTCAAAAGAAAACGCTGTTACACAATAATAATTTGCGACCATGTGTCACCGTAGGCGGCAGGAAGAGAAGAGACGTGAGTAGGTAAATCGACAAGGCGCGACGGTAGTCGGTCGTTGGTCTTGAAACAATAAATTAGTGGGGGGCCGGTAATATACATAATAGTGTTAATAATATAATTCATTTATAAAAGTGTGATTGCGGGCAGAGGTGGTTGAGTGTGCGGTTGAGTGGCGGTGGTGATGGAGGCACACTGACGCGCAGTGCATTACCTATACCCATTACCCGATAATATAATATACATTTAAGAACATACCATACGGTATACATAATATATTTAACATATGAATGACCTTAACGTACACTGAACGTTACTGTATCAATTTAATACGTTACAATTTGTTAATTTATAATTACAATGAACTTGTCTATAATTTCAAGTGAACGAAAAGATCTAATGTTGTATAATAATTGTAAATATTATAAAATAGATTATGTGAAGTATTTAGATGGTTTTAAATGGCAGTATATGCATAAAAAGTGTACTTACTGCGAAAATGAATGTAGATCAAACTGTAAAGAACATTTTGAAAGATGAAAATATATAAATGTTTTAAAAGGGTTGATGAGGTATACCAGTTATCCATGTAAACAATTTGCCCTTTCTTGGGTTGTAATTACCGATCCCGATACGCCTAGATTGTCAAATGTATCGATGTGACTTTGCTGACCACAATACACAATAAAATCTAGTAGATATCCAGTTTCACAATCCCACAATACAAATAGTTTTATTCCAAAACGGTGGCGTTTTGATGGAATAAATTGCTTGAAACTCAATCGTTCTTTCCATTCCACTATACTCTCATCAATACAGAGTTTTTGACTAGGTTTAAAAATTTTTTTTGAATTTTTTTCGCAATGTTTCTATAATAGGTGTTATTTTATATAATCTATCCCCTTTTATTTGATTTTTATTGTCATTAAAATGTAGTAATCTAAGCAACAAAAGAAACCGGTCTTGGGACATAATACTTCCAAAAGCTGGAGTAGACAGCAAAAAAGAAGTTGTCCAATACTCTTTAATTTTATTTTTTTTTACATGGGACATACGAAGACATACGGCAAAAAAACTATACATTTCATCTACGTTTGTATCAGTCCAACGGTTTAATTTTGAGTTTACAGTTATTTCTTTATTAGATATAACAAAATGATAAAACGTATTAGTCTCGTCTACTATATGTTGTACTAAATCCTCGTCAAATACAGCTTTGAAAATATCATACTCGCTCAAAGGGGAAGGTAAATCATCAGGTTTAACTCCAGTATTTGAATCATCAAAATCAAATTTTTTGTGCTCAAAGCTATTGATAGCAGTAAATCATTTTTCAGAAAACGCGTCTGGACCTTTTTTGTTTTGTGGTATAGTACTCGGAGTTAGCGTTTGTGGTAAACTAACTGGAGGTATAACAACATTATCTTCACATACAATTAGTAATATTTTTATGTCTATACTACGATTATTTTCTGATACTACTGTGTTATTCGAAATTACTTTCAGAATCTGAACCATCCGAAAAATCACTTGATTCATATTCATCGGCTGACTCGTCGTTCGTAATTAACTCGATAATTTGTTTTTCGCTTAGACTTATTATAATTTATCAACGCTGAATAAATACAAATAATTAAATCGTGAAATCACGCACCTACCACGAATGTAATTTCGTGAGTGTTTGTACAATCTCATAACATAAATAATAATTTTCATTTTGCATAATCACGCTTGATATTGTTATCAAGCAACGTAATTTTGTATAATTTATGTCGGATAGGCAACACATAGTTTATAATTATAAAAACCTATAACAAAATAATAATTTAGTTAAATGTATAGCCAGTAGATAGCAGCACACGATTCATAAATTATCGTTAATTTAATAACGACATCACATATTATAGATAAAATAAGGTTTGTGTGTAAACTGTAAAATGTAAATATACGTCCATACTCCCTGAGGAGCGTTTCAACAAAACGTATATATACGTCCATACTCATCAAAGGGTTAAATCATTTACTAAAATTATGTTTTTAAAATCAATTACCCTGGAAACAAGAAAGACGATCCAGTGGTCGCTGAAATTTTATGTATGAAGCTAATAAAGAAGTAAGTTATAAACTAAGATTTTCACAAGCCTGGAATAACCTTCTACTATGAAGGAATAGCTCTTAGCTCTACACAAACCCCAATAAGCATTCAGACACTACACCCATACCCATTACATACTCATAGAATCAATATCAAAAAAGAAAAATTTGAACACTTACAGCGATTTAAAAGTATCAATGGAGAAATATATCACTTCTTTTGTGACAATTTGTCCAAAGAATAAATGTTTTGTCACTGAAGAGTTTAGTTATTGAATTTTTAATATGTCATAATAACTACTATGATACATTTTTATTTTTTTTTGTTATAGTTTATTTTATTATCAATGTTATTACTAAGATATATTACTTTTAATTATTATTATTATTAGTATTTAGTATTTTTTTACTAACTCTTTAAGTTATAATCAATGCCGATTTCCTTTTTATAAATCATTTTTATTATTACTTAGTATTTCATTAGGTACTGTCCTACTGAAAAATACAAACATTTTATTCTTAATGTTACTGTAAAAATCTTATTAATTGCTTTGTTATGGATACTAAATTATACTATTTAAAAAAATCATAAAAGAAATTAATCAAAAGAAAAAACTCTTTGCTCCAAAAAACAAAAGTTTTTTTTTTAAAGAAAACATCTTAACTCCTTTTACAAGTTCAGTTTTTCATATAAATATACAAATCATTCAAAAATATCAAAACAATTATGAATAATTAATTTAAAAATACAGTGATATGTTAAAAAAAAACTTAAATTAATGAGATGTTTTTTGTCATTCCTGAAAAGTAGTCATTCTTGGGTTATGATAATTTTGAATTAAGCCGACGATATATGTATATATATATATATATTAGGTATAAGAAATAATTTAGTGTTAGGCGATTTGGTTTAATCAGAATCAATTAATGATTTTATTTTCAATAATTATTAAATTTACCTATGAGTGATTGTAAGATTGTTCCTGTTAATTTATTATTATTATTATACAATTAGCCACAGAATCCAACTCACCACATGAAATACATACAAAATGATATATTACCTAATGATTGTAAAAAACAAAATTATTCGGGTGCTTGGTTTTTAAGGTTGTAAGGCCCATTTTTATACATTGAAAATGGAAGTGACCACAAACAATGTTTATGTTTTTTGGTACTTGAGAATTTCTTTTAAAATATTTTTGAACATCGGATGACGTTAAAGCTTTACTTGTACCACAAGAGATGCGGACAGTAGTGAAAAAGAAAACAATTTAAATAATTCTTTTTCAGAAATTAATATTTTTTTAATGGTACTATAATTATTTAAATAGATAAATTTAGCACCTACTGATATTATATTTAAAATGTAATTAATTTTTCAAAAAACAATTATGAAAATTGAATGTATATAATATATATTATTAAGCATTTATTAAATATGCACATTTTATGTAATTACCTCGAAATATGCAATTATTATGCATTTTGATGCAAATATGCAAAAATATGCATAAAAAAAAAATTAACAGTAGATTCTACGCTTTACGAAACATCAAGATATTTAATCAGAATTGTTATACGTCAAATGTAGAAGAATATGCATTTGCATAAAAATCCGGGCCCTAGTCATAAGTATTATCACTGAAACTGATAAGAGTATTATAGTACGCATATATTGATGTACCTATATATCTATGCGGTATACGCATGTAGCAGTAATATTACAAACGCAGTAAGCGGTACTGATAGAATAATAATAATTTAATAATTAGTTTTTTTATAATATTATTATTGATTGTACATAATACAAATTATTTTGTTTTGTTAAATACATGTATATAAGAAGTATTGATTTTAAAATATATATACATCATTTAATTTTTTTAAATTCAGCTTTTTGAATACTTATAAATAATTGTGATTTTTAAAATACAAAATATACGGTACATAACAATATACATGATTTTATTTCAAAAAATTAGGTAAGATAGATTTAGAGATAAATCCAGAATTCCATAAAAAAAATGATGGTCCAACAGTAATTACATTTAAATCATTCTTACACGGTAAATCAGACTGTGGTAGAACACATTTTGTGATAGAGCGCATACTGCCTCAGGGCCAAACTTGATTAATTTATTATGTAAAATACAAACAACTATTTGAAATTATAAAATATATTTATTACGATATTAATATAAAATTCCCGGTATTGGCAATGATAAATAAATTACAGAATAAACACAAAAATATTATATACTATGAACTCGTGATGTTGTTTCTACATTTGTGTTCAATGCTAGACCAAAAGTTAAAAAAATGGAGATGAGAGTTTTTACTTTAAATTTATATAATTATTTTATTTTTTCAGATGGTCAATTTTTGCATGGCTTCTGCAACATAGATGCCAACATGTGAAAATTGACCAATTGAAAAAAACATTTTTATTTGATCAATTTTTGCATCATGACTATATTATATTGTTTTAAAATAGTGGCTCTTCCTCCAACTATTGAAAAGTTGACTTGTAAAAAAATTTAATTATCTATCGTACATAATGATATATACTAATATATATATATTTTTAATTAAATTTAATTATAAAATTTGTATATCAAAACAATATTTCATGAGTAATTTTAAAATTTTTGACATTATTTTCTTTATGGACAGTTTTTTTTGTTGATTTTACGAACACATCTAAGTCATCAAGTTCCGGGTTCCACCCAAAAATAATAAATTCATTTTTTCTACTTATAAATCCAGGAATGGTATAATATACAATTTAATTAAAGCTTATTTTCTAACCTTAGAATTTAACACTTTTAGTGGCAGGCAATTAAGAAATATTCATTTACAGAATATTTTTTGTTTGGTATCAAATTAATGTTTTATATAAAATGTATCATAAGGAATAAAAAATAAATAATATTGGCAATACAATATTACAGTCTTAAATTATACTTACATATAAAAAAGGTATTAAAATAAAATGTCAATATTAATTAATGAACTTAATTATTAATACTTAATAGAACTGTTGTTCTGACATACAAAATTATTTCACAAAAATGAATACAAATGTGCATTTGATGTGATAATTTAATTTACAATTAAAGTAAAGTATAAGAAAACGATTAAATAACTTTACTAATATAACTGTATACATTTTTGGTTAAAACGCTTGAATAGAAAGTTAACTTAATATTAAGTGTACTGATATATTTTTACTTTTTAATAATAAACTGAATGGTGCCTAAGGTATTTATATTTTCCTATTGATGTTAAATCAAGTTTTTTAATTATAATATATTGTCAATACATTTAGGGACAGTATTACAATCATCGGTATGCTTCGATTACGCTTAACCGGCTGATAATAGATTTTATTACCGGCCGGTTAGGAGTCTGTTAAATTTAACGGGAGATGGTAATACTGCCCCTTATAGTTTATACAGTAATAAAAAAGGCAGGTTTAAAAAACAAAAATAATTTGATTTAACCTAAACAAAAATTAATGTAATATTTAAGACAAAAAAAAAAATCAGTCAAGTATGATAATATTGTTCCATTCGCTTAATTCTAACTTGATTCTTAAAATTATAAATTCTTATTAAATAATTAACAAACTAATATTAAGCTGAAGAAAAAAAAAATCATTATTTATGTTCGTATATTTAAATGTTTTGATATCTTAATTAGGTTTAGATCATTTCATCTTATATAAATGCTATAAGAACACTTGCATATATGCATATACTGGCTCAAAACATACCAGACATTGATTTACTTTTGGTGCGCATTTATAACAAGTAGATATGTGTCTACATGGTAAAAATACAGCTTGCATATCTTCTTTGCAACAAACCTTACAAAGAACTGGATCAATTAGTTCATTTGAATGAATGGTGAATGGAAAATGACTGAATTCTTTTAGATTAGTAACATAAAGGCCAACTCTCATAGTCATGGTAAACGGTTGTCTGCATACAGCACACAGATCAAGTGTCACTGCACATTGGATACAAGCAATAACATGACCACAAGGCATGAAAAGCACTTCCAATTTTTCTTTAAAGCAAATCTTACATAACACAGAATCAGGTGCAGATGGATCTTGTGGAGTCACGCGTATAATTGTCACAGGTTCCACAAAGTCCATGAATGTATTACTTTCGGTTAATGTTTCCAAATTCCTAAAAAAAAAAAAAAAATAATAATAATATAATATAAGGAAAATTGTTTTAGTCGAATAAATACAGTTATTAAATAATATGGAATTAAAATTTATATATATTATTGATAACATTTCGCTAAAAAGGTGACTAATTACATTTTAAGTATTAAAAAGATTTAAATTCAATTATTTAGTCAAATTGAATGAAATAAAAAAAAAAACGACATTTTATTAATTATTTATAATATTAGAAATATATTAATTGAAATCCAATTATTTTAGGTATGTGTATTTTTGTCAGGTTTATAAATACATCAAGAAAAAAAATATTACCACCACATTAAAATTTTGCATTGTCTGTTTTAAACAGCTGTTTTTGAAACCAAAATTTAAAGAATTTAATGGTACATAATACTACTGTAAATACTGAAAAAGAAAAGGTTAACTGGCTAAAAATTAAATGGATGAGGTTTGATAAAAGTGAACCTGATATTATGCAGTATACATATGGATTACAAGACGCAGAATTCACCTACATGTTGTATATGTCTAACTCGCATCACTATAAAATACAATACTCCAAGAATGCCCCACATACGAACCAGTACACACATCTCTCAACTTTCCACATAACATCAAGGAAATCCTCAACGAAGGACATACTCTCAATATTATCAATTTCATCACTATATGCAACCTCATCAACAAATTCTGATTCAGTCAATCTATCTTGAAAACACAATTAATAATTTAACTGTAAATATGTAATTTTATTTATCAATTGTATATGTATATAAATATCAAATCTGTTTTAACTAAAAAAAAAAAATTGGCTAATAACCTTAGCAGTGGAAGCCTATAAACTTTTAAATAAATTAAAAAGGTTGGATATTTCTAAAAAGAAAACTGCAGGTAGGAAAAAAGTTTGGACTTCAGTTGGTTTATTATGTTGTAAGTACCCAATCAAGTAACCTATACGTGAAGACAACAAAAAAAATTTAAACACTTTACTAGAACTTAAAATAATTCCATCTGATAATAAAAGTTTCTACGATGAACTACCAACGGTCAAAACATTATATTGTCCAATAGAATCAGGTGATGAATAAACTTTTTGTAAAATTATTTCAGATATGTTTTTGTTAATTCTTTATTTGATACATTTTCATTCTATTTTTATTTACAAATATTTTTTTATACTCAGAAGGTCCTCAGTGTAAATAATGTTACATTTTTAATTTTTTGTAAAATTATGCCAGAAATGTTTTTTGTTTAATTTTTTGTTAGTAGGTATAGCAATATTTTAATTACCAATGTTTGATAGTTTTTTATTCTGTTTTTATTTATGAATAATTTTTCTTATACTCTGATTACTGGAAAGGACCTCAGTATACATAATGTTACAATTTTTGTTTAACATTTTTTAATAATATTGATAATTAAAAATATAGGAAGTCAAACTATAATTGTGTTATTATTATTGGTACAATAACCGTATAACTGTAAATTATACTAAAAACAATATAAACAAATGTGTTAAGTATTTATGGCTTGTATAAAACTAAGTGTTATTCATGTAATTGTTAAGTTCAAACATGTTAAAAGACATAATTATAGTAAAGACTAGATAGCTAATATAAAACTCTATTGAAGTCAACCAAAAATTGGGCATTTCCGATTTTTATTGATGTGTGAATTGACATTCAAATGCTTGTCATAAACAATTTGGTAAATGTCACTTACTACATCTGTTCGCTAGACCATCGATATTTGATTACCAGAATACCTGTGTTATTTAATTACATACTGTATATACAATAAAGTAAAATTGCAGCATAAATTTGAGTGAATTAAAATGTTAAATTATTTCAAATCCATTGCAATTGCTAATGCAATGATTTATATTATTATAAGTCTATATTTAAAAATAGATATTATTTACCACAAATTTATTTTTCATTTTATCGATGTCACAGTGGGTTTGCTATGTCAAACTTGAAAACAAAATGAAATCCATTAAAAATGCATATTAGCAATTAAAATTAAATTAATAAAATATATATTATTTTACATTTTCGGTGGAATAATGAATCTATTAGTATTAAAAATTTTATATACTACATTTTGATGGAGTTTTCTCTTAGAAAATTGGACTCACATTGTGCTTTAGGGTTTAAAAAGGAAGGGGACAATATTTGAAAATGCATAACATTTTTCAAAAAATTACTAAATCAGTTTCTGACTAAATTGATTCTGTTATTTTTCTACTTTTTGTTGTTTTTATTCGGTTAACAAATGATTGATAAATTTTTATTGAAAAGTAAAAAAGATTAAAAATTTCAAACAAGGCTGAACAAGTAATTATAAAATACCGATAATCAAGTCCAAAATATTTTTATTAGTTTTAAGACGGAATTTAACAAAAAATGTTTAAACAATTTTGTAGTAGGTAAAACATACATTTTTAATTATTTTACCTCAGGTTTGAAAATGTAACAATATTTCTACTGAGTTTTTTATTCATTCATTACACGCTTATTTAATATCCATAATAACCTAAAATTACAGTGGATAAAGCATTCATCTTAAAGTACTTTTTATTTATTGGTAACTCATTATCATGTTAAGTCTTTTAATAATATATCAGGTTACTGCTCAAAACCATAAAATATATATAAACAAACCTCATGGTATTGCTGTCAACCGAAATATGTTTGTGAATGGTAAATAACTTGTACAATTCCTGCAAAAATAATACAATGCATATTATAAACTACATCTTAAAAATTAATTAAAAAATACTTACCTCTAGGTTGATTCGTAAACTATAGTTTACTTCACCACCAACCTCTTCCACAAAACGTTTTCCTTTACTTAAAAGAACATAACTGCAAAGTGGTGACCACCGTGCATGTTCAACCCAAGGATCATCATCAACTTCCCAATCCATCAGACCTTGGTTACAGCAGAAACATAACATCCTATCGTTTTCACCTTAAGTTGCAAACATTGTTGACTATAAATTCTGATCATACAAATTATAAATATTATAAAAGTTACCTATATAAAATAGCCCAGCTTTACAAAAAGTTTTAACATCATGGGTTAGTTTTTTTGTGAATGTTTCAAATGTTTTCTTACGAGATTCCAAAGAGGTTAATGCTTTATAATTTGAGAGTACTTTCATATTCGTGTCTGTCACAATACCAACGGAACGTAAGAAATTTTGAATATAAGTTGTCAAAACATCAGATTTGTGATCTGTAAAAATAAATCGTCATTAGTATTCAGTATATTATATTTTAATACATATGCATAGATATAATGCATAATACAAAATACCATTACAATAGTTATTATAATTTTAAACATATTTATCTAATATAATGTATTTAAAAAAATGTTTATATATGAAATGTATTTATATTAAATGTTTACCTAGTTTTTCCTTGAAATATGGACACTCTGGAGATGCCAATTTATGTTCAATATACGGATCGTCATCCTTTCCCCAGCATTCAAATCCAATTGGGCAGTATAAACATCTCACTTTATCTTGTATGCCTGTATAATAGAATCCAGCCCTAGCCAATTTATCAGGTGTAATACATTCTGATGGCCATTTTTTAAATGACTTCAGACAATTTTCATAAATTTTCATATCACAGATAGGAATAGTAGACTCTAGTGATTTTGTGATGCGTTTTGAGCTTAGAGAAGGCGTAGCAGGCTTATGACTTGGAGAAGGCATAATCTGTAAAGAAAAAAAAATGTAAAAAAGCACAAAACATATATTCAATTCACAATACATGAAGATAAATTAGGCTATACGCTAACATTCAATTGTTGTTGTAATGAAAGTCATTAATGGTAATATAGTATATAATAGGCATGGTGACACATTTGAAAAATAGTTGAAATTATTCATTGATTATATTAAGGATCTACATTTTTTAATAAAACTACCTATTTTAAACAAAACATTACTATATTTAAGTTAAAATGAAATAAAAGTAGGTCATTATAAATTATATAGATAATGTGTTTTTATTGTCTACGTCTAACTAAAAATGTGTATTGTGCGTCAATTGATCAAATAATATAAACATGTAGGTATATCTAATTACAAGTTTTGAATGAAAAAAAAATGGTACTTAGTATCATGAATAAAGGTATTTATAATAATTTAACTTGATTCAAAGGTTTAATTTTGTGAGTAAATGTGTTTTATTATTTGTCTACTTTACTACTATTTTTATTTTATAATAAATTACATTACTATTGTCTATTATACAATAAAGTTCATAGTATTTATGATTTATTTTTATTTACCCTACATTTTATGAATTTGTTATATTGAAAAATCAAAATACTATAGGAATTAAAAATACCTAATAGTGATACTAATAGTGGTACTACCTATATTATAATTTCTTAAAATGAAAAGTAAAAATACCAAATTTAATCAATAACTGAATACTTAAATTTTGGGTATTCACCCAGTATTAAAATTAACTTATATTCACCCAAAATTGTAGGTATGTGCCTATTTTAAGGTACCTACACCTAACCGATACATACACATTCTGCAAAGGATATTCATAGAATAACATAGAAAAACACTCACATGGTATCTAAGTATTATTTCTGTTTTTTGGATCTGAAGTTAAATAATAAATATTATCATCGTGTAATGATTAGGTACATATGATATTGCAATATTACTAAACTATACTCCGTCCTAGGAGAGAAAGCGACTAGGCGGCGACCAAAACGCGTTCATTTCCGCGCATACCCACCATATTCCTGCCAATGTTCTCTACTGTCGGTATTTGTCGATCGCCGTCGTACTGTTGTCAAACCGCTGTATACAAAGAGCCAAATTTGGCCTCGCAACGTCCGAGCGAATTTATTTCTCTCTTGTAGGACAGAGTATAATAATGATATTGTTTGATTAATCAAATAATACAAATATGTAAGTTTATTTAATTACAAGTTTTGAGTTTAAAAATAAATGGTATCTTTAGAATGTGCCAACACTAGGCTGACTATCAATAAATCATGTAGAAGCTGTAACATAATATGTCATGGATGCAAAATAAAAGTACACGATACTTACAAACAAGTCACACACTACAGCACCTAGCCATTTGTACTTATGTTTAATGCCATAACCAGTCACCAATTACCGTCAAATAATTTTAAAAATGGAAAAACCAGCTGTCTCCTCCAGAGAATGTTCAACGACAATACTGTTTCAATTAGATTGATACGCCATCAAAGCAATACTATTAGAAGCAATGTGTACGAGGTCCCCAAAGTTATAGTTGAATTAAACAAGAAAAATGGTTATGTATAGAGGATGAAGACGACGACCAACAAAACACAAACCGTGAATAGTTATATAAAATAAAAATACTTTGTTGACTTCAACTTTCTACTTACACCAGTGGTTCCGGCGGTGTGGTTATTGCCGACGGTGTGGTTATTGCCGACATCGTTGTCGTTGCCGACACCGTTGTCGTTGGCGATATCGTTGTCGTTGGCGATATCGTTGTCGTTGCCGTTGTCGACATTATGGTCGTTGTCATTGCCGTTGCCACCATTGTTGTTATTCTGTGCGGGCGGGTCGTTTGGTGGAACACGTTCAGAGCTGTTGTCCATGGTGTCAAAAAATGACGAGCGACCGAACAACAACGACCGATTAGAAAATGTAAATTCCGGCGGATGCGAGGATATGAATGATGACGAGTAACGAGTCTGTACTCTGTAGTCCGGTAGCGTCGGTGAAAATGGCGTCCGGTGGTAGCACGCTAACGCGCTGGTTCCTGATGCTTGATTGCGTATTTGCGTGCGGATGGTTAGATACGGCACACTGGAACGCGGTGCAGCAGCTCCACAAGCCAACAGGAAATTGTGTTTTGATGAGGCGGTGCCAAATATTTCGTCGTGTTAATAAGTGATAACACGATTACGCGAAGGCACTATTACACGACATATCACCTAACCCATGAATCAATTTGTTCCCTTACCAACTAAATCCCCAACAAGAGTACAACATTTTTAGTAGCAACATTTTTTTTTATGATATCATGTATTCATGTTAATTTTTGTGGAAAACCAAAGTAAATTGAAATTAGGCATTTATTTATTTTTTTATATATATATGACAGTCATCCATTATTATATACAATTATTTGATGTATGGAAACACATGATACTAAATGATAATTTCAATAATTTAAATTCTAGTATTGTTTTAAATACAGCAATATATTTTTATTACAGTTGTTAATATACATACATACCCACCTTCAGCATCAGAAAGCATCGATGATCTCTGATCAGGCAGAAACGAAATCATACACCTTTCGGATAATGTCACATACAACACAAGGTAATACCAATCGTGTTTTGTGTATGTTATGTTTATGATATATTATTCATTTTTGTCCTGTTAATCAATATTCAATACTCATATACAGGGCTGGAAGTAAGTGAATTTTAGTAAGGAAAAAAATTTTCTAATTTAAATATGTGCTATTAAAATGTATATTTACTTTAATCACTATTTTCTGTATTTTTTGTAAAACTTAGTATGTTAGAATAAATTATATTATACGTAGAGATTCAAAGAAAATTTTTTAGCAGTGAGTTTTGAAAAAAATGTATGTAGGTCGATTTTTTGATTAAATTCGTTCATAAATTTAGTCACTTTTTCAAATAATATTAACCACTTCTAGCCCAGCATAACCTATAATAATTTAAAATTAATATTTCTTCATAAAGTAACATGACCATCATTCATTATTCCATACATTTATTTTATATATTGTAGACACATGGCTTCTATCTAGTATTATTTTTAAATACGGTAATATATTTTTATTACAGTTAGTATACATGTACTCCCTCTGTCAGCAACAGAAAGCGTCGATGAAACTAAATCAACCGCCGTTGAGATACCGCCACCTACACTCAAGGTAATAACAATGGTGTTTTGTATAATATGTTATGTTTATGATATGATGTTCATTTTTGTCCCATTAATCAATTATCATATTATACAAAGTTTTTTGTAAGTCACTTTTAGTATAAATATGTTTTTTAATTTAAATAGTTAATATGATTTAATTATGGGCCATTGAAATGTGTTTATTTTAATCACTATTTTCTGTAGGTTTTGTAAAACGTAAGTAAACCAGAATAAATTAAATCATATGTAGAGATTCAAAGATAATTGATTAATAACAGTGATGAGGATGCAAATAAACTATACATATGTAAATTCTGTCAAAAAGTATTTAAATATAAATCACTGTACAAAAACCATGTACTGATACAAGACACAAATGGTAAACTGCATTGTTATTATTGTCCTAGGTATTTCAAGAGACGTGCCAATTTAGAAAGACATTTCTATACACATTTTGGAGGGAAAAGTTATGATTGCGAAGCTTGTTTTAAATCATATACATTCAAATTTAATCTGAAATATCACATTGACTCTCAACACAATGATAATCCGCAGGAAGGGTTAGGTTACTTGAGGGTACTTGAGACGTTTTGGTAATATGTAATGCAACTAGTCATTTAAAAAATATATATATTTCCATCGAAAATAATATGTAAAAATATATATAAAACGGAGTTAGTACAATTGTACACTATAATAACGTACATCAATTTATTTAAAGATCAAATTCATGGATTCTTTGTCAGTCATACCATAATCATACTAAACGTTTTACCATACATTAAATGTAACTGTACGCAGTAGACAAAGAATTTGTGGAATTTATAAATAAAATTGGATTCATGGTGGCTGATGCAATAAATCATGAACAAAAACGGTAAATTTTAAAAACAATATTCATCACATTACTAAAATAATAAAAATAAATAATGTTAAATATAAATTTATTAAAAACGGATTCTTCCCAAATTTCAAAACCGTTATTGACGATCAGTCGGTCATATTCTAATTTTTATGCCACAGGAAGTTGTTATAGATTTTAATAAAATGTTGACATTGGCGTGCATTTATATTTACTATGAAAATTCATTGCGATCACGAGATGACACAGTATGTAATAATGTTTAGAAATATACTACATAATTATATAAAATGTATTAATGACCTTCAATTTTTTTTCCTCAGCTATCCAATATATATGGCCATATCAAAGTAGTTATGTCTATAATATGCTGCAACTATATCGATATAAAAAATACAAAGACCACACTACAACATTTGGCGAATGAAAATTGTTTAGAAGAGAAAAAAAAACAACTATACAATTTATGCTTCCGATCAATCAAAAACAATATAAAACATCCAAATAGTCAACAAAATTTTAAATATTACTTATGAAATATGTATGAAGACATCTATATTTTACAATGTAACTTGATTTTTTTGTTTTAAGACACCAATATGGTTCACAAATTCAAATAATTTCTATAATTGTATATTTGTATTCTGTTTAAGCTGCCAACAACCGGTTACACCTAAGAAAACCATTTGACAAAAAGCCATCCGACACAAAGCCATCCAAAATCAACATAAAGGCACGCGACAAAAAGCCACCTGACAAAAGACCACCATTCAGTCTGGCCAATTTTGCACCATCTTTTATCACAATTATTTAAAACGACAAAAAACTATCAAAATAATTAAATATTGTACCTATTATCAAATATCATTTATCTTGATGTTCCTAATTAATTTTTATCATTATTCACTATATTAACTTATCAATTATCATTAACTCGTCATTATTCTATGAGTATTTTAAAATTGGAAATTGTTTGTACATCTTAAAATATTAATAAATCACTTTAAAAAAAAAATTTTATAAAAAGCTTTTTAGATGCTCTAGAATATTACCATTACATTTTATAAGAGGTTAATTCACTCTAATTTTGAAACTATAAAAGAATATTGGTATTCAAAAAAATTGTGTGAACATAAAAAATGTCATTGCATGTATAAAATAAAATGATATAGGTACTCTAAAAGTTTCATATACTCACAAATAGTATTTTTAAATTATAACACAATTACAAAAATCATTATTCTTGGTTTTATATCTAATTTCATCTAAATTAGAACTTATAATGACTGTAAAATATAACTGTGTTTAATACTATTAAGTGTTTATACATATTTTAGATTGTTTGGTTACAGTAAGGACCATTTATGTGAATCGTTTCAAATTGTTAATCCTTAGCTGTAAAAGTTGAGAATGTTATACATTTTTAATACTAGATTTTGTAAAAATCCAAACTTTAAATATTTATAAAATCGTGCCTATGGATTTCCAATATTTTTCAACTTCTTTTATAACAACTTATAGGAAACATTGTATTAAATTTTCAAGATTTTATACCTAACAAATAAAATTTTATTGACATTTATAGAATGAAAACTGAAAAAAATTTACATTTCAAATGTTTAATAATAACTCAGAACTAGTCAAAATATTATATTGAAAATTTTACCATAGAAAATTATAAAATAAATATTTGATGAAAATTTCCAGTAGCTACGGTTATAGACGCTGTAAGTTTGAAAATGTTCAAATGACATTTTTTCTTGCCTGCATTTATATCAACTAATTTCAATTTTTAAATTTTTTTTTGCACACAAATCACGAATACAAGTAGAATACAGTAGAAGTAGTCGCGATTCCAACATCATCATAATATGTAATAAATAGGGACCAGATTTATATATGCACAAAAAATACTAAAAATATGCTTCTTATTAAAATGCTGTAATATGCTACAAAATATGCATTTATTTTTAAACATGCACTTAAAATTGAATCGAAAATATTGTAAACTATGAAAACTACCTATGTAAAAAAATAAGTATTACCTAATTAATATAGGTATAGAGAGGTTTTAAAAGTATAAAAAGTATTTCGTCGTCTTCACTATAAGTTCTTTGCCATTTAAAATTCTTTATCTTCAATCCATAAAATATTAGCCCACATTAATAAAAAGTGAAAACTAAGATTGAATTCATATTTTACCTTATTGCACTGGATGATCAGAAGTTGTTTAATGCAAACGAATTTATGTATATAATGTATTAATGTAATATATATACATGTTATTTTAAAAACGTTAATTTAAGTCAAGTTGTATTTTTTTACAATTTTTTTTTTGTGTAAATTAATGTGTAATATATTAATTACTTTTTCCGTAATATTATTTTTGGGAATCTTTAGACAAAATTTTCATACGTATAATTCGCATCAATTTTTCATTTTTTTTTTTTATTTGTTAGGGTTTCTGTTACACTGTATAAACGAGTTAGAAAGCCTATTGCTCTCCGATCGTGCTAAATTATCGGTTTCTAAACACATTTAATAGGAAACAATGTATTAAATTATAGTTTTCATGTACGTACAACTTAAACATAATTTGGTAACTTGAATATGCTTGTGTATAGAAACTTAAATAAATTAAATAACTATCTAAATTAAACATAAAATTATTTATATTTTGATATCGATTTTTTAATACCTATTAGCTCGTATGAATCTATGTTAAAAACTTAGATTTTTATGCATACTTTTTAATGCTGGCTAGCATATATTTACTTTTAATAGAATTATTATAAAATTATTTATTTATTCAACTCCGGTATTAAAAATATTTACATTTAATTTTGTTATATATTGTTGAATTATTATTTCTAGTTTTTTGTTTTGAAATAATTAATTGGTTGACTGTATTATTTTATTCATTATTCCCTAATATCTATGTAATGAAATACATATTATGTCAATGTTAAAATGTTCTGTTTTATTTGTAATGAATAAAGTAACCAGCATACTTTTATAAAAATAAATGTAATTAAATTATATAATAAAGAGATTATGTATTATGTATTTTTAAAAAAGTGCTCATACACATTTTCAGCAATAGGTACATCGTTAATCGTTATACACGTATTATAAATAATAATCTAAATTATATTTCTTTGATGTACCTATTTATTACTATAAATTGAAATAGTACCTAAAGTAGTACTCAAAAGTTAAAAAATTAGGTAGTTTATGTTTGAGTAGAATGTTTTTTAAAAATATAAATTAATAGTTATTATTATTAGATATTATTATTTGTTTTAAGCACTTATGTTATAATTTCACATTTTAATTTATGTTGTATAATTATTATGAAAAAGTAAAATATATAAGTAATATAATGTTTTGAATTACAATTAATTGATAGATTTGATAGACAGTAGTATTAATCGATGTATCATGAAAATTTCAAGGAGTAAAATAGGCAACTACTTTAACATCTCGAGGCAATGATAAAAAATAATTCGCCAGTTTTTAATAGTTTTAATTTGTCAGTGACCTGACAAATTAGATATTTGATTGTGATTATCTTTGATTTTACAATAATTGAATAGGTACCAATGTGTTTTCTCATCACATTTTGTAGGAGAAAAATACTTAAATTTTCAACGTTGAACGTGGTTTATTCCTCTTTCTGGTTAGCAAATTTACTCTATATTTTGGTTAGTAGTTAGAACTTTGGGAGTTAGGTAGTCAAAGCCGCATTTAGGGCGATGCTATACAACTACCCCGGTGCCAAGATTATTGTGGTTGAAAATTTTGAAATTAGATTGAAAATATTTCAAGGCATACTGAGATTAATAGAAATTTAAATTATTTCGTGTCTCTTAAAACTATTCAGGATACCTATGTGTTGTTTTTTGTGGAAAAATGATTTAATAGGTATGTCGTATGTACCCTTATATAGATGTATCTCTCAGAATGCTATAATATTATGTACCTACTAACTAATTACACGAGTTATTCTCGTGTTTAAAGCGTGTCAAGACATATCTGAGATCTTGTACCTCTAAAAAAGCACACATTATTGTAAAACTGTAAAACAGATATTCTTTTCTTAACTTAAATCTAAATTAGGTTCATGAAGATCTATCACTAATATTTCGGTGTTTCCGAATTGCGTGCGAATATCAATCATTATTTAGGATGAATTGCGTGCGCGATTTTCTCGAGATACAACCGAATTGCGGGGCCGTGGTTATTTTATAAATTTTGTGTTAATACATTAAAATAATATAAAAAATTGTTAAACAACGTTAAAATATATAATTTTCAAAACTTTTCAGTCTAATAGATTAAAAAAATCATAAACATACAAATAGTGTGTACAACGTCAAAATATATAAATTTCAAAACTTTTCAGAGTATAATAGATTAAAAAATCATAAACATACGAATAGTGTGTTGAAATACATTAAAATAATATGTGAAACAACGTCAAAAAAATATTAGTAAACAAATAAATATACAAATTATTTAAAAATATGAGTATAAAAATGCTATAAAAATATGAGTATAAAAATGTTATAAAACTGGCAAATTTTTGTATGCCAAAATTTCTACGAACTCCAAACGGGTTATAACTTTATCTTTATACTGACGCATAATTTCATGAATATAATTTTCTTTTTCCACTGTCATGCGTCGTTTTTGTGTTTGATTTGAGCCACGCATTTTGATGTAAACGTCAGTTAGTACATTTTTTAAAACTTCTAATAATTGAAAAATATTTGGATACGAAGAGTAGAACATACTATTGAGTTTCGAATGAAATGACTCACAAGCATTAGTAGTACGCATTAAATTGTTAGAAAACTCCGCCCATATTGATGGTGGAAATTTACTGCTACTACTAATGTAATTTTTTTCAAAAAAATCACAAAAAGCATTTAATTGTTGATTATTTGGTTTTATAGTCATGAGATCTTCAAAAAAACATTTTTGTACTTTCTCAGGTTCTAAAAAGGATAATCCAAAGCATACTTTTAAAAATTTTCCAATTTCTGATTTCTTTTTAAAGTTCTTACTTAGGCCAAGTAATTTAATTTTTCTCCACATAGTCTGGCCCAAGTGAAAGCGACAGCCTTTCCAAACTACTTCGGGAAAAATCTCTGAAATTGCCAAGTGAATAACTTGTTCGAAATCAGCGTAAATTATACGTGGTGTAAAAGTCAAATTTAATTCACCAATTTTATCTAACAAATCAGAAAATGCATCTTTATATGTTTTTGTAGTTTTGCCTGTTAATAAAAAAAAAAACTAGCGGGGTATAATTTGAATTTTTTAGCTCCATGGATAATGAATAATTGATAAAATGGTTTAGGACAACTTTTAAACGTACCATCAATATATAAAACGGCACATTTAATTCAGTTAAATATTTCAAATTAGTTTGTGTTGAAAAAGCTATTATATTTTTTTCTGAATTATAAATTAACAAAAATAATTCATCTCGATTTGTTTTGATTTCACCTAAATTTGTTAGAGCCAAATGTTGTTCATCTAAATTTGTAGGCAACTTTGGAATCATACTTGAACGTGCATAGTGAATATTTTTTCTTATACGCATTGTGTCTGTAGTAATTAGACTACTTATATCTCCTTCGCGTAATTCTCGGTGTAAAATCTTACATGGCTTTTCAAACGGATCCTCCAAAGCTTTACGTTTTAATTTATTAGGTACTTACTTTTTGTCGAGTTAAAATATTGACATCGTCTTTTTCGTATTTGTGATTAAATACACTAAAAATAATTTCACTATTTTCAAATTTTTAATCTAATCTCATTCCTCGGATAAAACCCATATTACTATCGAATTTACTATACTTAACTAAATATTACTATATTAAATTTACTATAGTATAAACTCAAATGATCGGCGAAAACCGGTCGTCTATTCAAACTTGTAATCTGTCACGAAAAATACGCGCACGCAATTCGGTTGTCAACCAACATCGCTTTTTTTTTTGGCACGCAATTCGGATGCAGCCTAATATTTACCGTGGTTAGGCCCCGTACGAGAGCACCAAATTTTTTTCGACCTGGGCGCAAAATGTCTAAATTCATAGGTAGGTAGATACTTGGTAGGTAGTTCTGAAAGTTTTCCTTTCCGAGCACTACAGCCTTGGCCCCAAAATTCCTAAGTAAGGCTCTGCTTATAACTAATAAGTAATAACTATAATAAAATTGCTCATTTAAGATTGTTATTTTGGGACATATAACCGCAATATTATTATTGGGTTTGCTTCGTCTGAGAGAATTATGTGACTACTTTGCACATATGAGTGCGGGTCGGTGGTCGCTCTCTAAATTGTATTCATAATCTCTTTTTAGTCCAATCCAACTTTATATAGCAAATTTTTACAATAATATTCATTATTATTCAATGAAACTTGATTAAAATAAGAAATTTATTATTAGCTCATTGCTCAAATCTCTATTCTTTTTGGTTTGTATGTATTGAGAGCTGTTCTGTGTTCACTACACCCGCATTTATTGTCTCCGTCTTACAAGTGTACAACAATTAACAGCAAATTTATGCTGAGCAGTTCCCGTTTAGCTTCGTTAGTTTTTAATTTAAAGTGAATCGACTTAGGTGATATGAAACTTAATAGTAAAAACATTATCTTTGTTCGTATGTTGGTTTCTTACGATGATTCAATTTTCTAGAAACTTTTGGGTACCTATATAAAAAAGCGTGATTTTAAAATTATCTATGATAATTTGCTTGAAAACTGAATTATTGTAAAAAAACCCCGACTTACGAACACAGATAATATTTCTACCATTTAGTTTTATGATAAGTTGATTCACTCTTATTTTTAAACTAACAAAGCTAAACGTGAACTGCTAGTGTACATTTTCGGTATTGTCAATGTTGCGCACAAGAAAAAACGCTAACGACAAAATATGTGGGTATAGTGTCCTCTTAAGAGTATATAAATTATGGGTAAAAGCTTCAAGCATAGTATTGCATTTAATATATTGTTAATTGAACTTTTTTTAAAAATTCATTTTTTGTTTTTAAGATAATATACATATATATAGACGTACCTAGTGATGTAAATTTTCATGAAAATTTGTTTTGGTGAACATTTTATAATTTATCATATTGATTTCTTATCAAATAAATCTTTTGATATTATGTAGTTGTAGTATATTTAACCTTCATAATTATATTTTAAAATATGTACTTTTATTACCATTTACCCATTTTAATATAATGTTGGTATTATTCTAATGAACATAATATAGTAAATTCAAAATACAAATCATAAAATATATAATATTATAATATATACCTACATCAATATATAATATTTAACTCGGTAATAAATGTGCATTTTTATACTTTATTAAAAATGTTGTATTTTTACTTCAATATAAATTATGAGTGTATAATCGTTTTGTTACAATAATTGATTTTTCAATTTTTAACGGAGGTAATTTCTTTGCTCCTGGGTCAAGTTTTCACAACATTTTTTTCCGCAGGTGTAAAGCTTAATTTTTGTTGATTTTTTTGATACATTTGGCATAAGTCACTGACGAATATTACTCATATCATTGAAGAAATAAATATGGCGTATCTAAACATAACCGTTTCTGACGTAAGTCAAAATAAGTGAAATCAAAAAGACATAGGTCGTAGACAAATAGGGCTTAAGTCAGAAAAAGTGAAATAAAAAGGGCAAAACTACAGTAATCTCGTTAAATATTCATAGTAACAAGAATTTTAATGGTTACATGCAATAAGCATGTAATATATATAATATAAAAATACCTTAGATATGTATGGATATAATGAACTTACAAGTAGGAATTTTCAAACTTTCAAACGGCTGTCTTGAAAAGTTAATTAAATTGACATAAGCCCTTTCACCTACCGGGATCAAAGACTTATTATTTGAGTTACTTCCTCAATTTTACCCAAATTATATTTTTTTTTATTATAAGTGTTTTGTTTGACTCTGAGTGTCTGACATTATACTTGTTACAATGTAAATAAAAATGAAACAGTAATTTTATAAAGTATTTAAATATATTTAAACTTAAAAATTAATTAATTTAAGAAAAGTACAAAAAAAACAAATTTTCAAAATTTTCAATTGAACATTTTCAAGCTTATATCTCTAGGGACTAGGCGTACTTATCTATAGTCATTTGAAATTAAAAGGGTGTATAGAGTCACACTAAAATGTCGTTACTGAATTTTTTGTGGTCCTCGTACATATTATAATAAAGGTTGACTAAAACTTTAGATAGCTAAACAATTATAAAAAGCAAGTAAGTGGATGTCGCTCTGCTGTACAGTAGGTTATAAGTGGGTCATTGTATAATGGATTGTATTAGACTTGAATTCAATGATATAATATCATTGTATAAGAAAAACGATTCTGAGCGGAGACGGTTTGTCAGTCTGGATATTTTATATTGTTATTATTTATGATATCATGTATAAGTTGAATTAATATAAAAATATTATAATTTTTTATTCGTTTTTTTAGCGTTTTTTCGTAATTTTTCGGTGGTTTTTCCCGTGACATTAAATAACTATTGAGAAAATCGAAAAATGACCTCTCTAAAGTACTATAATTATTTGCTAAAAGATAAGGTAATTTATGTTGAAATCGAAGCATCTTTCTGGTAGAAATTTTGTATACAGGGTATAAAAAAAAAAAAATAAACACCATTGTAAAACCAATAGCTGTGGCTTAAATATTGTTGCTTGGTGAGGGAGGGGGTTACATATGATCAGCTCCCTCACATCAACCTAACAAGTTGAGACGTAGATATAGAACTGTCAAATATGACCTGGGTAGTATATTTTTCCGGCCTAAATTTTTCTCCCAAGCTGTCCCTGAGTAGTTGTATAAAAAAACATTGATTATAATATACATAAATGAGACAAAGACCACGTATGTAATGTATACAATATACATTTATGTCACAAAACTACAAATCTTT
Organism: Acyrthosiphon pisum; assembly: GCF_005508785.2. Taxonomy (NCBI): domain Eukaryota; kingdom Metazoa; phylum Arthropoda; class Insecta; order Hemiptera; family Aphididae; genus Acyrthosiphon; species Acyrthosiphon pisum. The sequence continues at coordinate 23,984,416 of NC_042493.1, forward strand.
AAAATGTACAGTTTTATTTGATATTTTAAACGCACCGATTAATCTAGAGAAGTGACAAGAATTCTGGGAACAAGTGCACTTTACCACCCCATGCAAATTTTTCGATTTTTTTTTTTTCGGAACTTATGTAGCTCATCGAGTTAAGAACGATGGTGCTATCAGAATTTGTCGCTCTCACTTAGTTTCGAAGATAACTTCGGCTTTTCAAAGTTTTCAATTTTACGTTTATACGCATGCGCGCAACACTACTATAATGCCGCGCGGAGGACTATTTTTGTTATTTTTTTGTACTTACTTATTTTAACCTGTTTAAAACGATTGTACAATAATAATTTATCCCCCGATTTGCTATGAAACACCTCCCCAAGTGGGTCACAGGGTTAAGACAATTGTATTTTTGTTGCACCGAGTCACCGAGCGGGGTCACTCGCTCGCTCGGACAATTTTATTATTAAAAGTAATTGTGTGTTCTAATATTTGTAAGTTCAAAATTAAATGATTGTGCCATAAGTAACAACAACAACCTAGGCTTAAAAATAAGTAATAGGTACTCATAAATACAGTCGAATCTCGGTAACTCGAATCTCAAGGGGAAAAAAAAAATTTGACTTACTAAAAATTTCGAGCTATCAATATCTATCAATGTATTATTATTATTTGAAGGGGAATTTAATTTGTTCGAGATGTTGAGAATTTCGAATTATCAAGGTTTGAGTTACCGAGAGTCGACTGTAATTTCATTAATATAATAAGTCTCCCAAATAAAAAAAAAAAAATCGCGAAAGACGTGACACGTCGACACAATCGTTTGTCGACAATATTTTGACGGATTCCGAAGCATTCTGATCGGAAACGCATGCGCACTGACCGCTTCCTCCTTCTGCCACGCTGACCCCCTGGTCACGGCACCAAAGGAGAGCGCACGCGGCCTGTCGCTACCCGCCGACGTTTCTCGTCGTATCGTCGTGCAACTCCTACGAGTCATCTCCCGACGTGTGACCGGCCTCTGGCTCCATTTTGTTGTACTTCGCTAAAGGTGTTAATAAACGTTATTTTATCCAACTTAATCCGATTTGTTCTCAATACCTAGAGCAACGTTGGCCGCGTGAGATAACAACTGATCTCCTGCGCGCCACAAAACTATTCGATAGTGCTATTCGATAGCTTATCAGAATATTCGATAGTTTTTATTGAAAAACTACTAATCGGTTATACTTAAAAACATTCGAATAGTATTCGATAGCTTAAAAAAACTATCGAATACTATTCGATAGTGCCCATCACTACTATGAACCCACTGTCTTTTTGTCGTATATTTTTCGTTTTCTTCAGCTTCTGACAAAAGAGCTAGTGTGAATATCATGTCTTTTTCGTCACTACTTGTATCACTCATTATAATATTATATTTTATAAACACTTAAAAATATTTAAAATAAATAATGTAGCAATAAGCTTTAGTTCGACCGTCGAGCTTGAGCGATGAGATCAAAATGACCAAGTATCTATGGCCGCGGAATTCCTACTGGTTCCGACACAGTGTGCGGACAAAATTCGTTTCCGTTCCGCTCCGATTCAGTGTGCGACAACCTATAGGCAGTCCTTTGGGGGTCTAGTTGACCCCCATTAAAAATAAAACGTATACATATATTACAAAATTCAAATTTGTATTTATTTCTATATTTGAAGATGGTTTGTATAATAGATAGTTTGAAAATATGTTAAGCATCTTCAAAATAGGTGTCAAAATGGAAGCAGTGGATCATAATTTACACCCACGTGAGTTGTAGCGTCATAATATTTTTTTGAAGTTTTTATTTTTATAATATTAATTATTTTATTATGTATTATGTATTATGTATTATGTGTATTAATGTATTTTCATACTTACATATCATATCATGGTAACCCATACCTAATATCTCTAAAGTTTCTATATAGGTTTTAAACATTTTTAGAAACTGTTTTAATTGATTTTCTTTTAGGCAAAGTAGTTATTTTTGAATGGTTGTAAATAATACATGACACTGCAGTTCAACTAATTAAAATTTCGACCCCAAAAATGTTCTCGGAAATATGTACTTTAATCAAAGAAATCTGGAAAAAAGAATAAATCCCTCAGGATTGGAAAACAGCAATAATTTGCCCAATATATAAGAAAGGGGATACAATGGATATAAAAAACTATAGAGGGATAGCGCTATTAAATACCTGCTACAAAATTTTATCCACCGCAATATTACATAGACTGGAAATATACTCCAAAGACATAATAGGAAAATATCAAACTGGATTCATAAAAGGAAAATCTACCACTGACCATATATTTACGATCAGACAAGCATTAGAAAAATATTATAAATTTGGAAAAGAAGTGCACTTATGTTTTGTTGACTTTAGCCAAGCTTATGACAGCATCAATAGAAACAAATTATGGAGAACCTTAGAAGAATTTGAAATACCTTCAAAATTAATCCAATTAATAAAAGAATGTAATTCCAACACCGCGTGTAAAGTCAAATTCCGAAATCAATTATCTGAAAGTTTTGATGTGAACACGGGCCTGAGGCAAAGCGATGCTTTGTCGCCATTACTTTTTAATTCAGCCCTTGAAAAAATGGTAAGGATAATGTCAGCATATCAAGACATGGAATTACTAGGGGAATACTCTATACTTGCTTATGCGGACGACATCGTGGTAATGGGTAATACACGCATCGAGGTAACCGCAAAAACCAACGATCTACTTAAAGCTGCCAAATTTATGGGCCTTAAAGTTAACCAAGACAAAACAAAATATATGGTCGTCAGCAGAGAAAATGAGATGGTAGCTAATCTGAGTGTCGAGGAGTACACTTTCCAAGCGGTAAATGATTTCAAATACTTAGGTACTAACATAAATAAGAACAACAATATGCATAATGAAATAAATTTAAGAATCTCAGCAGCCAATAAAGGTTTTTTTGCATTAGTGAAACTATTTAAATCTAAACTTCTATCTAAAAGATCAAAGATCAACCTATACCTGAGCTACTTACGCCCAGTCCTTGCGTATGGCTGCGAAACGTGGTCGGTGACAAAAGGAGACGAAGAAAAACTGCTAATCTTCGAAAGGAAAATACTCCCCCGAATCTATGGTTCTATCTACGAAAATGGAGATTATCGAATAAGAACAAATGGAGAAATATACAAGCTATTCCAAAAACCAAATATAAAAGCATTCATCAGAAGCAAGAGACTCGAATGGGCTGGGCACTTATGGAGAGAGAATGGCATATGCAAGCAAGTTCTGATGGGCAGAATCAATGGTTGAAGACTCAGAGGCCGCCCTAGACATAGATGGACACTATAAAATCAGACCTAGCAATGATTGCACCAGAAACAGAACTAGAAGGAAGTGAAAATAGAGAGAAGTGGCAAGAAATTGTGGAAGCAGCGAAGGCCCTCAATAGGCTATAAAAGCTACAAAAAAAAAAAAAAAAATGTACTAATATAAGATAATATTTATTATTAAGCATACACAATTTTATTTTGAATATTTTTATATTTAAAACAAAATTTATAATTTCCCATACCATTATAAGTAGGTAGTACCTACATATTAAAAATATAATTTGTATAGATATGAGGTACCATCACGTATAAATTAAACAATGTATAAACTATAAATACAAATAAAATAAAATAGGTACCTACATATTATAGTTACAGTTTATGTACATATATTTCATTTATTTATACTATTTTTAACAAAGTTAATTGTATTTTGTATTATAATTTGATTAATAAACAGGCAGTTTGGTGAAAAATGAAGAAGTTGGGGTATTTAAATTTAGTGAATACCAATGAATGGGCACTTAAATGCTTAAGACTGCTATTAAGCCTTCCACTCTTACCAGCTAACGACATTGAAAATTGGTTAAATTGGATTATTCAGTTGGCAAGAAGAAAAAATATAAATTTTGACAGACTCTTTGATTATTATAGAAGGTACCAACTAACTATAATAAAAGTGATATAATATTTTACATAAACTTCCTTTTATTATTATGAACTTCCATTAATTATAGAAGTTATAATTATAATAATTTACATTAAAATAATATAATCTGGTAATTTTTAACTAACTATTTTAAACATTATTTTATATTTATCAATGTATTCAATCTTACCTAATTGTCATAGATTTTGGATTCTACGTGTTAGAGTACTCACATTATCTGTGAATGGATGTTCAAGAAGGACAAACAATAATGTTGAGTCCTTCCACAAATCATTACAACTAAAATTTTCTGTCTCTCACCCTAATCTATGTGTATTTTTGGGTCAGTATTTATTGTCGTTTTATTGATACTTTTAAATTAATAATTAACTAAATTAGAGAATATTTTTTTTCAGAACAACTTAGCCATTTAAGTGAAAATTACCACATTATAGTAGATCAGCTATGGAATGGATTACAACCAACCAAAAAACTTAGTGTTAAATTCTTGGCGATTAGTGCCAGAATACGTAGAGCGACAGAGGAATATGATTCACATCTAATTACATTGTTCATATTCGATGGCAGCATATGAAATGCGCCAAAGACATTGGGCATTAGGCGTTCAAAATGGTATGAATAAAAACTCACACCTTACCTATATAATATATAAAACAAAAAGTCAATAATCACGATACATTTTTTTGTATGTAGATATTTATTGCTTAAAAATATTCTTACCATATTTCAAATTATATTATAAAAGTAATATGTAATCAATTTATATAAACAATATAATATTCAATTTTTGTGATGTGAAATATTTGTAGCAGCATTTAGGGGTTGTAAAAAGAAGCTAAAAACTACCATACACATGATACAACTTGTATTGAAATTTTTGTTTGTTCACATAAAAAATGACTATATTCATTATCGGTGGGGGGCACGTATAGTCTTATAGATATTTATATTTCAATAATACAATTAAATGTGTTTGAATCAATATGATGTATTTTTACTTATATTTTAGTAAGAGAGATTTATCATACTTACCCCAGTTATGGTTCATTAGGTCAGGCAAGCTGATTACAGGGTATATCCACGTAATGATGTGACACTAAGAAATGCGTGGATAAATGTAGAAAATCTATAATCTTAATGACTTTATAAGAAATGAGACCCTTGAGGTAGGTAATTATGATATACTTATTATTTATTTATTTCCTCTTTTGATTTGTTTTCTCTCAAGTATACTTGGATTACCTTATTCGAGTTCATCTAATACGGTAAGTAAAACACCAGTTAAGGTTTTAACGCCAAGTGGTACATTTACAGTCACCGAAGAACTCGATGAAGGAAGCTAATAAAATCATTTGATATCATTAAAATATATTACTAAAAGAATAAAAGTATAAAAAAAGGTATTGTGAATTTATACAATACATTTTAAATTCAACAGCCAACCTGTGTCAAATCGAAAATGCTGCCGAAATGTATTTAATGTATCGAATAATACACCAAGTACTGATATTGTAACTCTTTTCGATGAAGATATTTCTTTTGAGAAGTAAACTCATGTTATAATCTACATTTAATGCAGAATATCAGTTCATTTTCATCTTAGATCATATACTATGGATGGAGCCACGGCGTATTATGTCCACACAAAAAGTTGTTGCCGATATCATCGACGAGTCTCTTGATTAGGTGCTTAATCTGCGCATGCGCGAGGTTACTCGTCGCATGTTTATCATCTGGATTATTAATGATATTAATATAATCTAAGTATATTAATATATTCTAAGATAATATCAAATATTATAATTTTTAGCATTATACTGTGGATTAACTAACTTATTACGGCCTACCACTTTTAAGTTACAATATTAGATACCTTATTAAATTATTCAGCCTTAAACAAATTAAATAAATAACTTCCCTTTTTAGTTTTGACATTATGGCTAACTATAATGCATGTGTGTTTTGTTTAAAATCTGTAAAATTAAATCCTGGATTAACTTTGCATGTGTAGGTTCATTAATTAATTATTCATTTATAGTGGCATAATCATTACTATGAAGATTTCTAAATAAATAAATGTTTTTGAAAATATTTAGATTTCATAAAGATCCAGTAATAAGGTTAAAATGGTTGGAAGCTTGTAAATTTAATGAATCAGATATTTTACCTAACCGAAAGCTGTGTTCATTTCATTTTGAAGAGCACAGTTATACTGGACAACACAAAAAAATTTATTAACGTATCACGTTTAAACGTGGAGCAATTCCTACTCTACATATGAAGAAGTAACTAAAGCTCAAAATACTTATAGTAATTATTTTAAACGAAATTGCTATATTTAGTGAGTGTAATGTACCAGGAAATCCTTCTATATCTGGAATGTGTTCGAGTTTAACTTCAACTCTTCCCAATACCTCAATGAACATATCATTAACTGCAGATACTGATAAATTAAAGCAAAGTAATAAATGTTAAACATTAACGATTTCTTCTGCTGTATTACCCTAATAGATTTACTGTCTATAGTTAAATTACTCACATGAAAATATCTATTTTGTCTTTATTTATAATTTTAGAAAGTCTTAAACGTAAACATAGCCCGACTCCAATTCCTGAGTATACCTACACTGTCTGAGCCATCAACACCAGTTTAAGTTTCAATTTCTAGTGAAACTCAAGATTTTGATACACCTAAGCGCAAAAATAAAAGAAAGTCGTTCATTGGGGATATTAAAACTCCAGATTTAGCTACTCCAAGAAGAGCTAAAAAACAGTTTTACAGGGTCAAATGCCAAGTTTTGATCCAAAGAAGAAAAATTAAAGTATTAAATGTAACCATAAGGCGTCTTCGAAAAAAAATTTCTTCTTTAGATGCTTCATTCAAACATTTAAAAAAAAATAATCTGATAACTGAAGAAGCCCATGACGAAATATTGGTATATATTTTATACATAAAGAACTTTCTATTATAATTGGTTAAATTATTTTTAGTATGTGTTATAATATGTAGTTGATTGTGGTATTTAACATTTTTTGTTATTGTGATAAATGTTCAATTTGTGTGGTTTAATCTTAGATCAGACTAGTATAATATATATTATGTATAATATACTAATATATTATGATCTAAGAGTTTAATAGTAAACTTGGTACCTATATAGTTTAAAAAAATTACAACTTATGAATATTTTTTTTATATAATAATACTATACAATTGTATATTTGTCATACTATGTTTTATAAATTATGGTTTAAGGATATATTAAGAATCATGAATAAGATGGGTTATATGCATCAATTAATAAAGTTAATTATAATATTGTTTATTCTAACATACCTAACATAATATTTAACTTTCTATTAGACAATTTAACATATCTGATTTTTGTATTGAAATGTTTTAATACTAATTATGCCTATATGTGTAGTGAATGAATAATAATAGTCATTGAACGAAAATAATTAATTAAATTATTTTTCCAAGTGTTATAATATAATATGTTGTTGGATAAGGTGTTTTAGCATTTTTTGTTGTTTTGATAAATGTTTAATTTGTGTGGCTTAATATTATACTTGGTAATTCAGAGGCGCCGAATGTTGGTTTTGGCTATGGCAGATGTCATAGGTAAATTAATGGGTGGGTGGGTGCCCCTTGGACCCCACACCTCTTAGATACAGCCTTGGCTGCTCTGTTTTGAAGATTATTATTAGTGATTGGGTCCAGTAGGTGGGTGTATTGACTCAAAATAAAATGACTTATGAATATTTTTTTACAGAATAATACTTTAGAACCAATTAAAGAAGCCATAAATATAAGTTTAATGTCAAAAAATGCAAAGTATACACCGGAAATTAGGTCTTTTGCTCTTACTTTACAATTTTATTCGGCAAAAGCATATTCTTTTGTTAGCAAAACTTTTAACAAACTATTGCCACACCTCGCTACATTAAAAAAATGGTATTCTGTGATTGAAGGTGAACCCGGATTTACACATGAAGCTTTTATTGCTATAAAGACAAAAGTATTACAATCATCTCAACCAATTCTTTGTAATATTGTAATAGACAAAATGGCTATAAGAAAATAAATATCTTTTTTAAATTTAATTTAAGTAGGTACTGGTCTTGAAAATTGTGATTCAGACAACATCCAAGAAGCCACCAATGCATTAGTTTTTATGGCTGTTGGTATAAATGGTCATTGGAAGGTTCCAGTTGGTTACTTTTTGATCCATAGTTTTTCTGGAACTGAAAGGGCAAACTTATTAACTAAATGTCTAGAATTGATTGCAGACACTGGAGCCAAATGTGTTTCTAAAACTTTTGATGGAGCACCATATAATTTATCAATGTGTAAATCTTTAGGAGCCAACTTTGACTTTTTCTCTCAAGACTTTAATCCCTGGTTCCATAATTCAGCATATCCTGAAAAAGAGAATGAACGTATTTATGTATTTTAGGATGCATGCCATATGATAAAACTTATAAGACACACATTAGGAGACAAAAAAGTATTAATTAACAATGAAGGCGGTACAATAAAATGGGATTATATTAAAGAACTTCAGAATATATAAGAATCTATAGGCCTGCATGCCGCAAATAAGTTAAAGAAAACTCATATTAGTTATTATGAAATTAGTTATTATGAATGTGCGTTTAGCAGTACAAACATTAAGTGCAAGTGTTTCTTCTTGGATTACTCTTCTGTGAAGAACTTAAATTGCTATCAGGCTCAAAACCAACATCTGAATTTTGCAAAATGTTCAACGATGCTTTTGATATTCTCAACTGTAGAAATAGGTTAGAAAAAGGGGATTATGATTTTCCAACTGAAGAAAAAACAATATTTAAAATTAAAACATTTATAGAAAAATACACATTGTATGTTAAAGGACTAAAATTTGAGCCATCAAACAATTATTCTGAATGTCAGCAAATTCTTATAAGTCAAAGGAAAACTGGATTTTTAGGGTTAATAATATGTTTAAATAATTTAATACATTTATATGAGGTAGTAAAAAAAATGGAATGAGTTACTTACTTAGTTATAAACTCAGCCAGGACCACCTTGAAGTTTTCTTTAGTGCGTTAAGAAGTCTGGGTGGATTACCTAACAATAACCCGAACGCCATTCAATTCAAATCAGCATATAAAAGATTATTAGTGAGACATCAAGTAAGGGGTTCTGAATATGGCAATTGTTCAACAATAGATACTGCAAGTATACTATTTGTAAGAGCAAACCAAAAGAAAAGTGCAGATGCAATTTACAATGATACAAATTTAGAGGAAAATAATAGTATATTTAATGAATACGATCACGATTATGATTACCGTGTACCTGAATTGGAAGAATTTGTTGTGGACATTGTGAAATACACAAGTGGCTTCATAGTACGTAAAATAAAAAAATAAAAAAAACATATGTAGGGTATGTGATTCATTTTTGATAGATTTAAATGAAAAAAATGTATCTGTTCTATAATGTTCCTAAACAGTTCAAAACAAATCAAAATATTTTGAAAAAGTTATCATGTATAGAAAATGCAAATATAAACGATCAGTGAAAATTTCATGTATCTACGGTCATTTGTTTTATAGTTACACCAAAAACCAAAGTTGATTTTGTGATAAATCGATTTTGCGTAAAAATTCGCGTTTTCTTTAATTTTTCTTTTGTTTTTCACGGTGCTTTTGAAAACTATTGGGAATTTTAAATTTTAACCTCCTCAATGCACTAATAATATTCACTTTCTCATCGAACAAGGTACTGAAGTTGAAAATCGAAGTATGAAATAATACTCGACTACTCGACTACTTATCGTGTAAATAGACACAAAAAAAAAATAAAAAAAACACACATCATTGTAAAATCAATACATTCATCTTTCCACTCAGAATCTACAGGGTAATGAGTGATAATTCCCTGATTTCGTTAAACTAGCTAGGTACTTCATTAAAAGCCCACGAGCCGCTGTATAAAGTAAAATAAACTTGACTTTTTCGTTTAATTACCTACCATTTCTTTATTTGTTGTTCAATATTTATTATAAAATTGGCAATATACATAAAAAAATCTTTGAATGATTAATAACAGATTGCACATTTACATTACACATATTATACCTTAGTAAATAAGCACTATAAACCCAATGCAGAAACTGGGTTGTATTAAGATTGTAAGGGTCAATATTGCTGGTTTCATTATTTTGACAGTCCAAAATATTACAATAAAAACAAAATACAATAAAAATTATACTATTTATTTAAAAATGTTTCACTAGATTCTTATACTGAAATTGTTTAACCATTTTGTTAAAAATACATTTCGTTAATTCCAGGTCGTAGCAAGGATCGTGGGGGTACATTCCTTTGTGTTGTTTTGAACATATAATTTTATGTGTTTCTACTAGACTTAACATCCGTCCTTGTTTATTATACGGTCCTAAACTGTATTCATATATGACTTTCGTATTTCTCATTGTGATTAATTGTATGTAAAAATGTTGATTATTTGATATGTCAAAACATGTCATATTTAGTAGATTATAGTTATTAATTTGTAATCTGTTTAAAATGTCCATATCTGTGGAACCGTTCCATAATACGATTATCGTTATTTTATTGTTATATGCTAGATAACGTCTAATAAATTCAGCGTTTAAATTGTTTGTACTGGTGCTTAGGCCGTTATGCAATTGCTTCAACAATGCAACCTGTAACTCTAGTTTTAAATATAGATTAATCACTGAAATTGCTTTCCTTATTTCTTGGTTATTCAGTTGTCTAACATTCTGATTTACTGATAATAAAAGAGGTTTCCCCTCCAATTTAACAGTCTTAAAATGATACGAGCTATTTGAAATTGCGCCAGATATTAATACTATACTGGTCCTGTAAATTGTTGTGAACTCGAAGTCCATTAAAATAAATTGATGAGTTCGTTCTCTGAAATTTAAAATAAAATTGTAAAATTAAAAACAAATAAATATTTTTGATAACAAATGTCATTTGAATAAATTTAAGTTATGTTACATGTTAGAACCAAACTTTGGGATTCCAAAACCCAACACTGTTAAATGGAATTGCCTAACACTGTTAGACAATGGGAACTTAAGTACAATATATAAAGCATGTTGTTGAATCTACTAGAGGCCATTCAAAGGACAGACAATTATCATTATTTATAAATGTATCTACTTACCATAAAATTAAGTTTTAATCAGTTGAAAAAAATGTTCAATAAAAATTTTTTTTTTATTTTAATTAAATTCCAGGTGCAAATTTCGTAGTAACTTTATTTTAAGCTACGAATTCTATTTTAGATTATTATTTTAAATTAACAATTACGTTTGGATTAAAAAGAAAGAAGATTATAAGAAAGAAAAAATGTACAGAATGTGGTTGAATACTTATTTTTAGATTCTGAGCGTAGTAATTGTTTGTATACGATTTGTTTTTTTCTGTGCTTCATAAACATTAGGATAGTTAAAATTCACCAAATTTCGATATCAGCAACTTTTCTGATAGAACAGTGAATCTAGTTTGTGCATTCGGAAGGTCAAAATGTTTACGCAAAAAAATTTTTTAAAAAAATCAATTATATTTTTTATTGTTACTCAAAAACTATTAACCGTTGACATTTGAATCTTTAAATAATCATTTTACAATTATATGGTATCATTATTAAAATAAATTAATTCTTTTTGAACTATTTATAGCATTGAGAAATTTTCATATTTTGTAATTTTTTTAAAACTACTGTCGATAAAAACTTTTATACTCAGTTAAAAAGCTTAAAAATCAATGATTATTTCTCATAAGTTACTTTAATATCAGTTCTAAAATATTAAAGATGCATATGCACGATTATTTTTTATATGCATAAATTCATAAAAATCTCGAAAATTTTCCAATTATTTTTCAGTTAAAAATTCATAGAAGTTTTTATTTTCATAGCTAACATTAGAAATTATAATAGAAGATTCTCCACAAGTTGTATACCTTTATCAAAGAAAAAGTTCACCGGAAAGTCATGCTATTTTATAGTCATGATATATTTTATAATTTTATAAAAAAAAAAAAATGTTTTAAATGTGAAATTAGATTATTTCTACAAGTATTCTATGATGACAAGACGCCTCCGCTCAGAATCGTTTTTATATAGAGTTTATATAGTTATTATATTTTTTTATACAAGAGCTATCATTGAATTCAAATATAACACATTCAGTACAATGACATAGGTACTCGAAAATTACTGTACTGCTGAGTGGTAAGTGGTTGTCCACCTTTTTTTCTTTGAGAATTTGGTGATTGGTGAACACCTAATGACAACGGGTTTACAATACGGCATAATATAATAACAAAGAATAACTTTATTATTATAATTGTAATATTATATTGAGTATCAATTGATGACGAATCTTCAAATAATATAATATGAAATCTGAAATGTAAATTTACTATTTATTTGTAACTAAAATGTGATAATAATGAAGATTTAGATAAGTAGTAGGTATATTCATTTTAAAGGGTGTGGGATGGGTCTGAATTTAAAAGATTTTACATAACAGTTTGTACAATATGATCATTCTTATATTATTATAGATATTCGTGATTTTAACGATTATGTTATAACATTTATACATCGTTAGCTCTAGCCGGTTAAATATCAATTTTAATTAAAAAAATCATAGATTTGTTAGCTTATAGACAGCCTAGGTACATATTGAGTTGTGGCAAACTATAAAATTTTTTATTATAACAATAATTGCAAACAGGATTAAATAATGAAATAAAAATTGACCTAACAAGAAAAATATAGTAATAGTGGTAGTTTGGTCTTCCCATTTCCACCTATGAACTGCAGTTTATTAAATTAAATTTGATCATTATTTACTATTGTCAATTATTATTAGGTTTGTATTTATAGACCACTAGGTATTTGCCAATATTTAAAAATAAACATACATTGTATACATATTCAGATGACTTACGATTTATTCATATTGGATGTCTCGTACATTATGCAATATAGTTGAAATTCGTAGTTTAAAATCTAAATTACTAAGACTGTTGTTTTATTTCTCTATTGATTCGATCTCTTGAAATATTCTACTTGAAACGTATAAGGAATGGTACCTATGTATTTCGGCAATGGGAAAACTAAATTATGTTTGGTAATAGATCGATCTTTGTTTGAATCACTACACATACAATGTCATTTTTGGCGTGAAATAATAGTTTATAATTTAAAAAAACATTTGTTGAAACTAGAGAAATATTTAACTGCAAGGAGCTAATAATGGTTTTAAATACAACTATCATACGAGTTGCTTAGTAATTTCACAAAGTCAAGAGCGTGAGCGTAGCAATTATTTATTTTGTTTGTATTTGTTCCACACGGCCCTACAGCTAATATTAGATATTTAACAATTAACATAATATAAGGTCAAGTCTTCCAGGGTATTTCCATATCAGGAATCATTCTGAAATAATTCCTATAATATTACGCTTTGATCTTTTATCGAAATTAATAATTTATTTATTATAAATATTATTTAAAAAATATAATAAATATAATTTTCACTTTCTTTTGAGAGTATCGTCCCGCTTACAGGAGACGATAACATGATGGATGGTTAAATAGGTACTCAAATACAAACTGGTTGAAATGTTGACTGTATTTGTCGTTTATTAATACTTGCACAAAGATGTTGCAACAATTTACAAGATGAAGTGAATTAGACTACCTATACCAACGAACGAGGCCGGATTAAGGGGAAGTCTAGCCGGCCCTTTCAACTCTCAAGTACCAAAATGAAAGGAGCTCAAACAATTTTAAGCTGATACACATTTTTTACTGATTTTAAAGAAAAGTTTTTCAATATTTTAAAAACCATTTTTTTTTATCAACAAAAACAAATAAATAGTAAATACCTACAAAAGCACTATGGTAGAAAAGACACATTTTACTGTTCTTTATTATTTTCATTGATATCAATAATATCATCAATAGTTAATAATGTTATTTATGTAAGGAAAGAGCTTTTTCTAAATTAACTAGAGTAAAAAATAAGCATATAACCAGTCAAACCCAAGACAACTCAGACATACAAATGATTTTATATTCTGAGAATGATTTGTTATAATCATTAGACTTAAATTAAGTACTTACTAAGAGAGTTGGCTTCAAGTAAAGCAAGAAAAAAAATGTATTAGATAAAATTGTTTTTGTTTTATATATTAACTTTTGTTTGATATTTGTTGTCAATGATTATAGGTACTGTTAATAAATTTAAAAGTTATTATGAAAATTTGAATTTAAATTAATGAAATATGAAGTATTACCTAACTTTTATTATACTACAATAAAATGAGCAGCTATATAGACATAAATTACATTTACCTATTAATTTTATAAATTTCAATTGTCAATTTGTGAAATAGTTAGAAAAACGTATGTTCCTGCGAGCGTTTAGTGAGTGGCTTTGTAAAGCATGTTTTGTTAAAAAGGCCCATATGAAATTTCAGCCCCTGGGCCCAATAGGCTTTTAATCTGGCTAGCCAACGAAGGTTGCTGGCTGCTAGAAAATATCCGAGCAATCATATATTTTCTAAGTCCCAAAAAATGCCGTTGATCGAAACGTTCTAAGTCCAAAAATGTTAATTCTATAGTGATCTGGGGGGGGGGGGGTGGCTTTTTAGAAACTCATACGAAAAACATCCGATTCACACGATTCGTTTTCGTATACAAATGAAAAATAGTATTCACAAAACATTCATATTCGTATACGAATCCACGTTCCCTATATGATCCGTATGGGAATAGATACACGATGAACAGCGGCAACGTGGCAAATTTATATTTTTATCATGGAAACCATATACCCATTTAGGTTAGGTACCTATTTATTTATTTTTGGTACATCTATTAGCGTTTAATGTATTTAAAATTTATATCAAGGTTTTTAATTATTAACTAAGTACGTTAAATTTGTTATAAACAATAGTATAATACACAATATATTGTAATAATATAATATACACATATTATATACATATTATACACATACATTATTAATATGCAATGTCTAAAGTTACACAAGGAGTAAAAACCATAGTTACACTTAACAGTACAAAAATATACGTGTTCAGTTATAACACATACACATAAATAGGTATTTATTCAGATAGTGTATTTTTCACAAAATAAATAATAAGCAATTATATAATATATACAATTATAGACATGGCAAGAACTAAAGGCTGATATTAAAGAAAAAACAGCACTACTAGGTAAATACAAATTTGAAAGGTACAGGAGGGGTCATCACTAACTATCAACAGCTGGGTCACTTGATAGTTTAAGTGATGTGGTAGTTTGATGGACGTAGAGCCTATTTCTAGGGACCCCTCAATAAGGATTATCCAGTGTGCTTTTACTTTAACACCACAAACAAGTAATTTAAGTTAATTGTATTAATATTAAAAGATTTACTTCAATTAACTTTTCATTAATTAGATACTATGTTATAGACAACACAATGAATCAATTTTCATTGAGGTACCAAATACTGAACATTTAATCCGGCTGAAATACTTAATGAATTGGATTCAACAAAAATGTAACATATCAACGTTTTAACTTAAGAACAATTGTGATGATGTGATATGTACTATCTCTATCCACATAATATATCTTAACTGCAGTAGTATGTTCACTGTATGTTTTTTTTTCACCGCGGTAATTTCACATCGTTCAAGGTAGGGTGTCCCCCTCGAACACACTGATTTTACTGTACCACAAATCACGGTGAGATTTCCCAGATAACAATATTTTGTTTAATAATATTGTTATAACATTATAATCACGAATAATATTAGTACAACGCCATTATAATACTATTATAATATTGTCATTACAAAATGCTGTCTGGGTTTACACTCGTTGTCCACCTATTTGTCCCTCACACAATCATTTTAACCATTAACTTTCAAGTTATAAGTTGAACATTTTTTTATTTTCATATTCAGTTACTAAAGATCCGTTGTTTAGTCAAGTTTAGTCAATTTTCTCTAATTTTCTCATTGTTTCATTAAATTGTTTTATAAGTAATTAGGTAGGTATTTAATTTTTTCAAAAATGTACAAACGATTTTCAATCATTAGTTAATCGTATACGAAGTAATCCAGAATTTTCTTCATTTTCATTAAGATTTAAAAGATTCAAATTATTCCCGTCAAATACTTCTCAAATTAAATATTCATTGTCAGAATATGGTATGAAATATTCAAGAGTGGATGATTCCGTGGAATGCTTTTGTTTTGGACTTATTCTTCATAGTTGGGAAAGGTTGGACGACCCATGAATTGAACACTGCATATTCAGCCCAAGATGTTTATCTGTATTATTAATGAAGGGAAATCAGTTTGTTCAAAACGTATATTGTAAAACCGAACATATTTGTGATTGTGAAAATGGGTCTGTAGGGTGTCAGAAAAGGTGATGGCCAAAAAAATACAAAATAATATAAATCATTGACATTATATTTAACCAGTGTATAATAAAATTCATAACATTTCGAACCGACTTACACAATATGCGGTCGGGTATGAACTACGGGCATGTCAATCGGTGTTGCCAGTTCAAAATTTCACAAGTTTCGTCAAAAAGTTTCGAAATTTCCCCAACATTTTTTTTTATACACTCACAATTCGCTTCGCTCGATCTTCACTTGGATTATATACAATGGATGACCAGTGTTGCCAGAAATGTGGCACTAAATAAAACCAAATGCTGATAACAGACTAACTAGAAAATAACCAGAAACCAAAAAATTAAACTAAAAAAAAAAAACCAAACCAAATCACCTTAAATTCCAATAAATATAAAATTACCTAAAATATAGTTTAGATATTTTATGATTAAATTAATATAATAGAAGAACAAATATTTAAATAAATAATAATTGAATAATCCCTTGAATACAATATTATATTTATAATATTTTTAAACTTTTATTGCAAACAAATAACATAGTAATTAATAAATCATAAATATATAAAAAAACAAGTTAATATCCAACATACCTACTTCAGTTTATTAGTTATTATGACAATATTAAGGTGAATTTAATCAGACTTTTGATTTACATATAAAATAAAAACAATATAACGTATTATTAGTCATTATAAAAACAAAACTTCTAACATAAGTACATTATATAATATAGAAACAAATTAATATTTTGGTATAATATATTAATATGTACTAAGTACAAATAATCAGACTTGGTTAACATATAAGATAAAAACAATTTAATACAATATAAAATAAAGAAACATCAGAATAATTTATACAAGTACATTATATGATATAGAAACAAATTAATATTTTGGTATAATATGTAGTAAGTACAAATAATCAGGCTTGATTAACATATAAGATGAAAACAATTTAATTCATTATAAAAAAAAAAAAAAATGAAACAAGTCTTATACTCTTTGACTTATAGTCTTACATAATTGAATTTTAATAGACTTAATTACCTACACTTTTTTTAGTACCTACAAATAATAAATTAGTCTTAAAACTTGTGCATTTTGTTACAATTCAGATCAATTATATCTTTGTTTATAATAAATTAAAAACAAGACTTTTTTGAGTGATCAGCATATTTTTTGAATGTAAAATTCCTTGCAATGTTTCAGTTGAAAGTTTATTTCTAATTTTTGTTTTGTTCAAATTAACTGTACTAAAAATTCTTTCAGTAGAAGCACCACCATGGGGTAATGTTAAAATAAACAAAACAAATTTGTTGACATTTAGATATAGTTCAGTACCATCGCCTTTTGTCAACTTCTTCACATCACCCCAAAACTTTACAATATCATTGTTGTTCGCCTCAATTGATGTATTTTCTTAGCATCCTCCATTCCATATCGATTTCATTAAGGTCAATATTTAACTTCGAAACAAAATTCATTGCAGCTGGTGCAATTGAAATATTGTTATTCATATTTGTAAGATCCATAAATTGCAGGTTTTTTAATGTTTGGACATAACTGGATTTTAAAGGAAACCGTTTATATAATTGATGTTGGTACTCCTTCGACATAAAAATCAAGACATTTAGTTTAAAAAAATTGATTTTTCTTCTCTAGATACAATATTTTGAGCTAAATCAGCCATACATTTGCCACCTACATACAATTTGTGTGGAAGGAGATAATAAAACTGAGAATTTCTGTACTGGACTTGACATAAATCATGAGTTTTTAGATAATCTAGATCTATATAAAATTCTAATAAAGTTTTAAACGCTGTAGTCATTTTTGAGTATACTTCATGAATTTTAGGACTCTCTGACTCTCTGAATTCTATATTTAATTTTGTAAAGATTGGTAAAACAAAATCCAAGAAATTTAAGGACAAACTATATATTGGATTTTGCAATTTTGAAAAAATTTTGTTTGCTTTATTGTCAAGTAAAAACTCACTTTGAAAGTATAATTTGAGGGCAGCATATTGCTCATTTGATTCTCTTTACACATGCATGCAAAGAGAGCCAACGTTTTTGAGATGGTTGTAATAGTTGGTCGGTTTTGTGTTAACAAAATGTTGAAATTCTTGAAAATTCATGTTGCCTCTTGAAACTATATTTCATGTATGAATAAATATCACGAAGTAGTTCTTCAACATCACTTGGAATTTTTTCACACGCATATGAGGCACAGAGGGCAAGTGAATGACAGAGATATTTCATAACAAATATGTTAGGTATATCGCTTTCAAGTAATGATTTTACCAAATGATGATTACCAAACATCACATTAGCGCCATCTGACGCAAACCCAACCAGATTCTTTTTGTAATTTATACTGTTTTTATTTTAATAATTATGAATACCTAGTTACTTTATTATATTAAAAATTTAAATATTTATTTAACAATATATTTATACATATTAGATCCACCATAGGAGCCAATTAATTATATTTATGAACAATTACAAAGT
>NC_042493.1:24003541-24004015 GCF_005508785.2 Acyrthosiphon pisum
ATTGGTGAGTAATTATTTTATAATATTATAAAATATCAAATTTTTTTATTATATTATATATTAGAGCAACCCAAAGAGAAAGCAAAAGAGGCCATTGTACGTCAAATTAGGAATAAAAAAATGTTTTTGGAAATGTAAGCATAAATGGAGTTTAATTTTTTTTTTCCAAATTAAATTTTTTTTTCTATCTTACAAGGCAATCAGTAAAAATATATCAGATGCGATAGTATTAGGTCACAGATTGCTAGCTCGCAATCGTGATCCATTATTCTTGACTAATGTCCAACTCGATTACATTTTAAAGAGTTTTGGTCATTATCGAATGGATGTATGCAAGTACTTGGGCAATGCTTGCATAGTCCAAGCTAACATTCTAAATGGCAATGTAGACAATTTAAAATTGCCCGATGACGTTGAAGCCATTTTTAATTGTGTGACTCACCATGACTACATAACGGATTTGAATTATATTGG
>NC_042493.1:24004696-24006948 GCF_005508785.2 Acyrthosiphon pisum
TGGCGACGCCATGCCACTCGTCCCGCGACAAGCACGACGTCTGGCCGCACCACCGGCCGGCTTCGTTCTCTTTGCTCACAGCCCTCGACCGAGCCACACGCGTTCCGAGTAATTCGCTCTCTTCCGACGTCATGTCTCCCGACCAGCCGAATAGCGATACGACCTCGTACGGTCATCGCAACGACCTCCACTCGTCTGGCCTACGGATCCATGTCTCGACGGCGACCCGTCTCCTCGACGTACCCGACCGCTCCCTCGATCGCGTGTGCATCGAGCACCCACGATTCCGTCAACAAGACCGACCGCGCGACCGCTCATGTATGTACCTACCTACTTATCGTCGTACTGCGTACGACCTACGTGCATATTATGTTTGGCGTACAATAAAACGATCTCGACGCAACGCGTCACAACCAATTCTGTGTTTAATTCATTTACTACCTGTGACCCTTAAAACCTTCTGCAACGGAGTCAGACAACAAACGTATGTTGGTAAGTGCGGTTGTTATCACGGCAGCAACAACTTCATCTCCACGCCACCGGCAACCACACTTGTACCACATTGGTGACCTCAATTCAAACAGGTATGCAGGTTTTACGGCGCACCGAAAACACGACGACAGCGCCCACACGACAACGCATGCGACACACTAGCCGGCACGGCCGAATCAGAACCACGTTCACGACACACGTGACACTCACCGACAACGCCGAGCCAGAACCACGTTCACGACACACGTGAAGCACACATCGACGCTGCCGACTCGAACACACGTCTCATTCCGAGTCAGCACGATACGACCACGCGGTTTTCCATTTCGTCTTCTCTCGACGCAGTTTTCTTTGTTTTTGGGTGTTTCGCTCCATCGAACTGCAAAATGAGCTCCAGCAGCAGCGACGAGTCTCGTGAGAACGCCGCCCCGCAACATCTTCGTTGGTGGCAACGACTTGGCATGTCGCCAACCAAGACGCCGCTCGACGAGCTCAAAACCCAGGTAACGAGACTGACCACGCAGGTCACACGCCTGACGGAGCAGGTGGATCGACTCCAGCGTGCCAGTTCACGCCCGACCGCCATGGTCATTCCAAACAACGCGGAACTAACCGCCGCGACAGAGCCGAAACACGTGGAAACGACAACTTCGGTATGCTATTACCACGACCTTTACGGCGCCGAGGCACGAAGCTGCCGCCCGCCCTGCCATAGGTACACTTCGGCTTGTACCATTAAGCCTTAAGCTTCGGCCATATGCCATTTTTTATTTTATCTTGCTCAATTTCAATTCGGACCTTTCATCAAAATTTTCAACAACGTCAACTCAATTTTTAAATTCGGACCACACCGTAAAATTCAAAATTCAACTTCAGTCAACTTCCGATCAACACGTAGCGTACAACGACTTTCAACTCCCGATCAACAGTCAACGTCAGTCACCTGCCCATTCAACACTCATCCTCACACCAGCTGCAGGTCATGCTGAACGAGATGCAGTTCGGGGAAGCTCGATTTCGACAGCCGCTACGCACTTCTTCGACCATCGACTTAAAAAACTAGTTCGTTTTTTCCTTTCCGAGGGGGAGTAATGTGGTGATTCGGTGCACGTATCACCACTTTGCTCCCACTCCACTCGTTACCATCCGCTGCGCGGTACCAATTATTTTATATTCGTGATTTATTTTATTTATACAACTTCCGTGATTTTTATATTTATATTCTTTTGTAACTCGATCTCGCGTCTCCCATTGGCGACGCCATGCCACTCGTCCCGCGACAAGCACGACGCGGCCGCACCACCGGCCGGCTTCGTTCTCTTTGCTCACAGCCCTCGACCGAGCCACACGCGTTCCGAGTAATTCGCTCTTTTCCGACGTCATGTCTCCCGACCAGCCGAATAGCGATACGACCTCGTACGGTCATCGCAACGACCTCCGCTCGTCTTGCCTACGGACCCATGTCTCGGCGGCGACCCGTCTCCTCGACGTACCCGACGCTCCCTCGATCGCGTGTGCATCGAGCACCCACGATTCCGTCAGCGCGACCGCTCATTTATGTACCTACCTACTTATCGTCGTACTGCGTACGACCTACGTGCATATTATGTTTGTCGTACAATAAAACGATCTCGACGCAACGCGTCACAACCAATTCTGTGTTTAATTCATTTGCTACCTGTGACCCTTAAAACCTTCTGCAACGGAGTCAGACAACAAACGTATGATGGTAAGTGCGGTTATTATCACGGCAGCAACAA
>NC_042493.1:24006998-24007272 GCF_005508785.2 Acyrthosiphon pisum
ACAGGTTATGTTATTAATAGGTCAATTCACTCTAATATCAAAACTAATTTACAAAAATTTGCTATGTCATACGTGTGTAAGACGGAGACAACAAATACATGGGTAGCATACTCTTAAGATTGGGAGCCCCATTTTTTCAAAATAATATTTCCAATTGATTTTTTTTGATATACATTATACATATAGGAAATTTCTACCGGGTTCAATCGACACAGCTGTTGTTAGACATCTTAAGAGGTGCAGTGTTAAATTATTTGGTATTGATGATAGTTGT
>NC_042493.1:24007372-24013088 GCF_005508785.2 Acyrthosiphon pisum
CAAAATTATGAATGACAGAATATGTGAGTGAAAAACTCAATGGTGGATCCAGGGGGATATTATATAACAGCTTTATATATAATAGGTATATATAAAAATATTTCAAATTCTAGTTGTACTATCAAATGCAGCGCAACCTGGTGGATAGTTAACCTGTGCAAAAAGTATCATTTCTATTAGTTTAATGGTAATAGTATACTTACGTTTTGGAGTTACACCCTCTCATACATTATGTTTAACATCAGAACCGAACAATGTCTTAAATTTTTTTCAAAATTATAATACCTTCATATTTTTCTCAGTTTTTAGTACAAATCTAGAGCATCAAGAAGTAAACAGCTTTAATGGTCTACCGAATTGGCCAACAATAACTCCTTATTTCGAACAACTAAAATCAAGCGATTTAAATTTAAACAAAAATAATTTGATCTTTAAATGCATTTTGTATGGTCCAAAAGAAAAACGAATTTCTACTTCTAAATCATCAAGTTCAAATCTTAGAACACTTATCAAAGTGTGTATCTGTATTTGTAATTACTAATTTATGTGTGGATTCTATTTTAATATAATGGTAATGCCTGATTTCTTAAATATGTATAAACTATAATACAAATAGTTAAGTACCTATCTTCGTTTTATAAGATAATTTTAAAACAGTTTCAAAACATAGTCATAGATTTTCATATTTTTTATTTGTTCGCACATTGTGCAGTAACTAAAGTTTATGATTTATGAATCTGTGGATCTTAAACAATTTGTAAAAATAGAAGAATAATTATTATATTTTTATCCTAACATTTTTAAATAATTTGTATTGATTATCATTGTCTATATGTAAAAATTAACATGTTTTAGAATATTCTCTATGTTTATTCTCGTGCATAATATTTTATAATATATTTTTCATTTTTTTTTCAGATTAAGCATCCAAACGATTTGTCAGAATTTAACAATTGTGTGAAAAAGATACCAACAGATTCTACATCAATATCTCATTAACAAATGAAAGTTCCACCAACGGAAAAGTTAAATCGAGCTGAGTTTGATGAGGCTAGTTTAAAACTTATGATTGGTACTGTGTCATCTTTTACATTCATTAAACATCCAGCATTTGTACAATAATAATGCGATTAAAATATTTTAAAAAACATGCTAGATAACAACGATAATATTACAGAAGCTCTTACATGATCTCGAAGTTTGATAATAGTCAATTCACTCTGATATTCAAGCTAACAAAAAAAAATTGGAACTGCTGAAGGTTGATATGTCCGGTATAGGTTGAACATACATGGTTGTATTGCATGCGTTAGATGAAGATAATACACAAAGGTATGACATTATGTTAATGTTTAAAGAGTAAAATTGAATTCTTTAATTTATTTTATTGGATGCTGACCAACACTTGACATTTTTTTTAATGTAATGTGTATTTGGAGATGTAGTAGCCAGTAGGGTGGACCTGTTAATATTTTTATTAGTTGGAGTGAAGTTGAATGAAATACCTAGATTATTTTGTAAATTTGATGGTTTAGCTGTTCCCTATAGTTGCATATGTAATTCTAAATGGGCGTTAATAATGTTTTGTATAGAATTAATTTGTTTCTAAGATTTGATTTTTTTATTTAATAAAAAGTAGAGGTTTCTGTGTCTTTGGTTGAGTCTTTTTACTTTAATATGGTGGGTTCATTTTAGTCGTTTATCCAAAAAAAATACCTGAGTAACAGGCATTTGATGCAATCGGACTTAGTAATTATGCAGTTGTTTAGAACTAAAATGAACGTCTGTACGGAGGGAAAAATATATTATGTGGAATGATTTATAAGTGTTAATTTTGACTCCATTTATTATACCAAGAGGAATGTACCCAAGTTAACATGATACGGTATGACAAGAAAAAAAATAGATAAAACAAATACAGATTGTTAATATCATAATTATTTTAATTTATTTTACACCCAATTAAGCTCATATAATGTCGAAAAAATTTTTGTTATTAGATTCATGAGATGTATGGAGTCAAAGATGTACAAGTGGCTGCTTGTATGGTTCCAAAATTCAAACTTAATTGGACTGTAGAAGATAATCTGAACGACATCAAACATATCAGTAACTACTCCCAACACAACATCTACAGAATGTCATAATAGTGCCTTTGAAGATGATTTTTTTAATTTTGAAGAAAATAATGTTTTGGAATCAAATTATCATATACTTCTTGTTGACAATTATTTGTCTAACACAAATATTAAATTTCCTTCAGAATTACCAAATTTTTAAATGATTGAGTAATATTTATTTTATCAATTATAAATGTTTCAGTACAGTACCTAAGCACATTCACACTAAAATTTAAATTTAAATGAACCCAGAGTGAAATATAGAGTTCTAAAATGATATATAATCTTTATGCATAGGTATATTAGTATCCAAGTGATTAGCACGTCATATTAGTCATTTTAATACCTTTTCAATGCATTTTTTTTTTAAATTATTTAACTTAACTTATTAATTGAAGTTAAGTTAAGTTGACATTATTTGTTTTAAAAATGTCAATTAAATAATTTTTAACTTAATTGAATAAAAGTACTTAATTTAAATATTATAATGAGTTAAAAAATATCATTAACTTGCCCAGCCTTGCTGTAATCAATGATGAAATCCAATTAAATTATTAATTGATTTTTATGTATTTGTTAATGTAAATGGTCCACAACTATACTAAATATTATAATAATCAAATTCATTATTATTTATTAGAATATAATTAATTGGTTACACAATATATAAAACACGTGACACAGTCGAGAACCAATAGACTATATTTTGTTTATGACTTTATGTCCATTACTCTACTATTAAAATCTATTACGGCCCGCACTTATTGGGTGGCTTATTGAAAAATAAAAATGAATCAGCGTCCCAGGTATTTATTTAATTAGGTAAATAGTAAATACGATGAACTACCACGCTACTACGGTTTTGATTTATTTTCACCGATGGGCCAAGTTATTGCTTTAATTCTATGAATGAATAAAAATATAATAATAAGTAATAATATTAATAATGATTAGGTAGGTAATTAATAATGAGTCTACAAACATTACAAATTGTGTATGGGATACGCTGAGTAAATTGTTATGTATTTAAAAGTAACTTAACTTTAACTTATTAACTCGTTGATTCCCAGCCTTGAAATTTAATGTTGACAATTACCTACTGAATAGAAAATATAATTACAATCTAAAATAAAAAATAAGTATTTTATATGAATCCTAAAAAAATGCTTATGAATTGTATAAAAATTAAAAAATCCAATGTAGTGACACAAGTAATGTTCTTAGATTAAAATTTTATAATAAGTGAATTCACTGTAGTATTAAAAGTAACAACACAGGGTTGGTTCTGCTAAACATTAATTTTCTATATTGTCAGAGAGATAAAATAAATAGTGCGCTAAATCATCTTAACATTATTTTTAATTTTCGCTTTACTGTACAAGCCACCAATTTATTGTTGTATTTAACAGTAGACAGCGTTTCCAGCATTAAAATTAGGAATCTTAATTAAAAATATTCCATAAAAATACACCATGTATATTATGCTTTACGACCTATACCACTATTAGTACCAAAAAGTGCAAAACTACTACAGTACAAATAAAGCACTGTTAAAAAAAATACATTTTATTTATGTTATCCTCATGTAAATTAAATAGGTGTATATTTATATTCTACAAACATTTAATATATTTCAATAATTATAAATATTATTTATGCCTTTCAAATTAAAAAAAACCTAGGAAGTCTTTTTGCTGGTTTGCTGTATAGATTATGGCTTTTGAGTGTACCTTGTCATTAAATAGGCCACCGCAGAGACGTTTCCGGGAGAGGGGTCGACTAAGAGATGTGGCTTCGTTTTTAATAACGAGTAGTAAGTGATTATCAATTAATAATAATTAATAATATATTATATTATAATATAATATATTATATTATTAATTATTATAATGGCTATTCATTATTTAAACTATCTATATAAATAAAAGGGGTTTGTATAGGCAAATTCATTGCATTTTTTATGTATAAAAATTAGACAATTTATGAAATAAAAAAAAATTATAGTAACATTTATGAAAAAAAAAATATTTTTTTTATTATACAGTTGAATTTAAATAATATACACATTCATTTAATTACATTTAAAAATTCAATTTTTAAGGAGTTTTGTATTGGCAATTTTACATTTTAATAAATAAAACGTTAGTAAATGCTGATAATATGGGCAAGTGGGATACCATCATTTTTAATCGTTTTGGTTAAAAATAAAACTAAAATTTTAGTTTACAATTTTAAAAATTTAGGTTACTGTTTAGTGGTAAATGGTGTATGTAAATGTAAATTGTAAATTTTCCAAAAACAAAAATAATTGGCGTGAAATTTTATTTCAGTTATTTTTTAAATGTACGATCTTGTTACGGATTTTTATGAATTGAAATTTGATAATATTTAGGTGCAATCAATATTACAGAAATATTCGATTACCTAACACTTCACATATTGTATCGATAGTCAGCGCCGGAGGGTGGTATTGCGGGGCCCGGGGCAGATTTTTTCATGGGCCCTAGACATATTTTTTTGTAATGCAAAAAAAAATTTTCGCAAGTTCTATTACTTATAGGTACTTGTATGAACATTTTTTCAACTTTAAATAACTTACCTATAATTTTTTTTCATGTACCTACCCAATTAAACAATGTATTAAGCGTTCACTCTTCAATATGTATTTATTTCTTAAAACAGTTAAATTATAAAACTACAAAAATAGTGCACGCGAGCAGTATTGAATTTATCTAAATAAATAAATAATTTAGTCATCTTTATCTTTATCTAGATAAAATTATATTCAACACAGCACGCGGGGTCCGCGATCTATCGCAGTAACATACTGCTCACCAATAGCGACGCGTTGCCGTGTCCAGCTAGTATTTAACAAAGAAAATAAATAAATATTCAAAACTTACCAATGTAGGTAAATACATGCAGTTGCTGGTGTCCGGCTGGTAACTGGTATACAGTTTACCTGTTATAGTAATATTGATACACGTGGAGTAGTGGCGAATTCCAGTCGTTGAATGAAACATATATACCGACGATAATAATTATTTAGAAATAATATTTGTTGCAAAGTAGTGAGCGATTTCCAAGAACTGAAGTACCAGACGTGCATCGAGAATAAATTTGATTCACTAATATCGTACGTCTATTTTCTATACTCAATACCGCCTAATAGTCTATTCGTCTCTAATATTTTTAAATGTATTTTAAGTTTTTCTGTACTCACAATTTAAACATGCATAACAAAAAAATATATACATATAAAATATAAAAGATACTAATTATGATAAAATACGTTATTTGTTTTTATTAAATAATGTATATACCTATGTTAAACAAATCTAAAGAAGTAAACATTTTTTTTTTCTATATTCTATTATTAAAATCAATATCTTTTATCGCAAAATGTAAAATCGAATAATTTTACTACTACTACTGAATACTATAAGTTAATAAATTAAAATGACTCAACTTAAATAAATAGTTTTTAAATTATATTATTTACTATTATTTTTAATTTCGGTAATCCTGGCAGATTTATGTATTACAATTCTTCATAATTATGAAACGGTACAATAATAATGAAAACCTTTTTTCTT
>NC_042493.1:24013138-24014521 GCF_005508785.2 Acyrthosiphon pisum
AATGGAGTGACTAACTCGATTAAATATCTGTAAAACTTTACTCAATCGGTAAGTTTTTATAAAAAGATGATCACTTAATGCTAATAAAGGGTCTACTTTAACGCCAAACGGTTGTCCGACATTTTGAGCTTCTTGCCTCTCTATATTAGCAATAGCAAACATCATAGCTCTTTCATATTCATTCGCCATTATTGTTATATTTAATAAAATATTAACTCAGCAGTTATAAAATAAAACAACAATAATAAATTAACAAAATGAAAAGGTAATCGACAATCGTAATACAAGTACCTAAACACAAGAATACAAGATGACTTATCAATAATCATAGTATTCTGCAGTTGATTTGTGTGAAATATATTAAATCTATGGTGCTCGAAATTAACAAATCATTCGACTAAATTTTGTCGAATGCGATATAGCAGTAGACATAATGTCGAACGTTTTTCGTTCGAGAAAAGTCATACATCATTTCGAGAATACCATGGACGACGAATCGATCGAGTTCGACGATGAATCGATCGAGTTCTGATTTATGTCGAATGCGACAAAATTCGAGAATAGGGCCCCTGAATCGTGACTCAAAACCAAGCCAGTCACTGAACGTCCTACCGACGAACCAATCCTGAGCAGCACCTTGTACATTCGCCCGTACGAATTGTAAACGGTATCCAATGGGCCAACCGTTTGCCGAAGCGATGCCGTTCACACTGTCAAGCCAGTTCTCGGCCTCATGAGATGACTCTCCACCCGTAAACTGACTAATAGTTTTGTTCAAGTCGGGAACAACCCGAAACTCGGTGACTTCCGATCTCGTAACCGACGTTGTGTTCCGCGACACACTCTGCTCGTCTTGCAGCGCGATTTGTCGAGCGTTCAATATCTCGACTTGTTCGCGGAGTTTCTGGACGAGATTAAATAATTCATTATAGGTCGGCGCCTTAACTGACTGTGACTGATCATCGTTGTCGCTCATTACGTTAACGACACGACGTAAACAATGATGATAACAAATAACGTTTACAATGTGGTATTGACGGCGTTGCCACACTGTCGTGGCCCGAAATGTGGTTCGGGGCGCCGTCTATACTACTTGTTACCAAAACCAGAAGGTTTACCTAGATACAACTAGGATTAAATAAAATAACAACTTTTGAGGTAAATTACGTTCGTATATATTTTCGACTAAGTAAAACAAATTAAGTGCAAAATACTGTTGCGCGCAAAATAGGGACAAGTCGTCGGACGTTGGGCTGCTCGAGTAGAGAGCGAAAAAGCGAGTGTCGAGAGTGGCGCGCGTCGGCGGCTTCGAGCGCGTAACGGCGAAGTCGCCGCGCGAGGCGGGAGACAAAGTCGAGCGGCGAGTAGTCCAAAGACGGTACA
>NC_042493.1:24014571-24015731 GCF_005508785.2 Acyrthosiphon pisum
GAAAAAATATTAAAAATACATAGGCACAATTTTTTTTTATAAGCATTTAAAGATCAAATTTTAATTGAAAAATTATTTGTAGTTAAAAATTTATAAAATATTCAATTTTTGTATCGAAGAATTAAAAATTTAAAACAAGATTCCACGTAAGTAATTAATTCTGTTACCAAAAAATCTAAAAAATACATTTACACAGTTTATTTTTATAGTCATTTTAAGTACAAATTTGGACGAAATTACATATTAAAAACCTAGGATAACTATTTTAGTTATTTTGTTGTGATTGTATAATATTATTCGTGGGTACTTGAAACTTCTAAAGTATACTATTATATATCTATGATAGTACCACGGTTTTTTGTTGATGTATAACACGTTATAAGTACCTAATAGATATTATGATATGATTAATTTGGAATTTATTATAGGTACCTATTATAGGTCAATTTTTTTTTAATACCATAGATAAGTATATATATGTCTAATACATAGACTGATCTACCGTCTTCGCTCAGAATCGTTTTTCTTATACAGTGATATTATATCATTGAATTCAAATTTAATACCATCCATTATACAGTAACCCACTTCTAACCTACTGTACAGCAGAGCGACATCCACTTACCCACCTTTTTTTTAGTATAAATTTAATTGTTTTATTAAGAGGAAGCTATCCATGCACAGGTTATGTTATTAATAGGTCAATTCACTCTAATATCAAAACTAATTTACAAAAATTTGCTATGTCATACGTGTGTAAGACGGAGACAACAAATACATGGGTAGCATACTCTTAAGATTGGGAGCCCCATTTTTTCAAAATAATATTTCCAATTGATTTTTTTTGATATACATTATACATATAGGAAATTTCTACCGGGTTCAATCGACACAGCTGTTGTTAGACATCTTAAGAGGTGCAGTGTTAAATTATTTGGTATTGATGATAGTTGTGATCTGGGAGTAAAGCCACTTATCGATAATGATAATGCTGAACTTGAAAAAAATTAACTAATTCTTAGGTACTTATTGTATTTGATTTTGTTAATTTTAGTTGATTCTTCTGAAGCCTTTTGTGAACATAACAATTCATCTCTACTATGCTCAATTAAAAAAACTTGTTTACTATTTACGTAGGGTTATTAAAATAAAACCTACTA
>NC_042493.1:24018140-24019020 GCF_005508785.2 Acyrthosiphon pisum
CCACCGGCAACCACACTTGTACCACATTGGTGACCTCAATTCAAACAGGTATGCAGGTTTTACGGCGCACCGAAAACACGACGACAGCGCCCACACGACAACGCATGCGACACACTAGCCGGCACGGCCGAATCAGAACCACGTTCACCACACACGTGACACTCGCCGGCAACGCCGAATCAGAACCACGTTCACGACACACGTGAAGCACACATCGACGCTGCCGACTCGAACACACGTCTCATTCCGAGTCAGCACGATACGACCACGCGGTTTTCCATTTCGTCTTCTCTCGACGCAGTTTTCTTTGTTTTTGGGTGTTTCGCTCCATCGAACTGCAAAATGAGCTCCAGCAGCAGCGACGAGTCTCGTGAGAACGCCGCCCCGCAACATCTTCGTTGGTGGCAACGACTTGGCATGTCGCCAACCAAGACGCCGCTCGACGAGCTCAAAACCCAGGTAACGAGACTGACCACGCAGGTCACACGCCTGACGGAGCAGGTGGATCGACTCCAGCGTGCCAGTTCACGCCCGACCGCTATGGTCATTCCAAACAACGCGGAACTAACCGCCGCGACAGAGCCGAAACACGTGGAAACGACAACTTCGGTATGCTATTACCACGACCTTTACGGCGCCGAGGCACGAAGCTGCCGCCCGCCCTGCCATAGGTACACTTCGGCTTGTACCATTAAGCCTTAAGCTTCGGCCATATGCCATTTTTTATTTTATCTTGCTCAATTTCAATTCGGACCTTTCATCAAAATTTTCAACAACGTCAACTCAATTTTTAAATTCGGACCACACCGTAAAATTCAAAATTCAACTTCAGTCAACTTCCGATCAACACGTAGCGTACAACGACTTCAACTCCCGATCA
>NC_042493.1:24020503-24043519 GCF_005508785.2 Acyrthosiphon pisum
TGTTTATAATAATTTTATACTAGTCAGGTATATTCAAGACTGTTAAAATATATTTAGCTATATAAGTTTTTTAAAATACATATATTAATAGGTATATATTTTTAATTGGTATTATGTAAATAGGTACCTACCCATTATTAACAAGGTTTGTTAAATTTTAATGTTATTCTCATTAAAGAAGTTGTTTTATTAATATAAGTTGTTTAAATGTTATTATATATAATATTAAAAGTTGTTGGGTTTATTTATATGTGTATGTCATCTTACCCCAGGGAAATGTCAACTTACCCCAGCACATGGGTAAGATGACGAATTTTGATTTTTTTTTTTGATTTAAAAAAAAATTGGCTTAAAGCCAAATTTTGACACTGATATTTTTTTTAATACTGTTCCACAAGTCAAATTTTAATTTGGTGTAGAAATTGGACTTGTATCATAAAAATTAGCCATTTGAGAGTACATCAAACCTAAGGTTCGTCAACTTGCCCTGGTCTCCCCTACAAATGATAAATTTATTAAAATTATATGCTTTAACAAATAAGTAAGCCATACTATATTTAATACCTTAAACAATTATCTTAACACTAATAATCTATTAATTTATTACTAACTATAGTGATGAAAAAGAGATTGAATGTGTAGATGAAATAAAAATTGTATATAGTACATCCACATTCATTAATACAATATTGAATAAGTGTAACAATAAAATAATTCCTTACCAATTTTGGTCTTTTATTAAAAATAATAATATTACAAATATCACCGAGTATATACAAATGATGACATCTATCTTTGATATTAATAACATACCAAACTCAAACATGTTTTTGTACAGAGATTCGTGAGTATTAAGCATTTAGAATTTAACAGTATTTAACAATAATTTACATTAATTTACAATAATTACAGATACGGCATAGACAATTGTATAAATAATTTTAAAAACATATTTACAATGTATATTGATTGTTGTAAAATACAAATTTTAATACAATTTTTAAACATTTTTAATACATACAAAACTAATGTTAATGTTGACAATGGATATATTTATTATGCAATAATTAAATGTAAATTTTATGAATTTAAAAACAATTTTAAATATTATGACCAACACTTGAGTTTTGATATACATTTTAAAGTTAAATCGTAAGTACAATAACATTTAATCTTTACAGTATATTTACCAAAATTTTTTACAGTATATTTACAAACAATAATCAAATGGTGATAGACAATAAAATAATAGACGTACAAACAAATAAATTTATATCAGAAAGGTTTAATTACACAGATGTATTGATATTAAACTTTATGCACATTTATATACACAATACAGCACTTCGCAATGCTACAGTAATAACTCATCATTTATAACAATATTATATTATAATGTATTATTTAAATGTAATATTCATAATTTTCAGATTAGCAATATATGTCAATCATTTATGTATTTTTAAACCTTGGGATGTTCCATGAGATACTTGCACAAGGCCTGCAAATTCATCCCTTACTTCATATGTTTCAATATTCATCATTTTGTCACGATAACTAAATGTTTGGTATTCGACTTATCTGTAGATTCGTCGATCATTATTAATGTTGAAAATAAGTTATTCTTCATTCTATCAATGAGATTCATAGAGCTATATTCCCCAATCACGTTGCACACTATTGCAGTTGATATGGTTCTTTTACATGTAATGTTCCGTATAACATCAGATTCTGGGCATATTTCAACAATGAAACTAAATGATCAGATTTCCGCAATGCTATGTTGTGCTCTACAATAAACATAGCTAACCGTATATCTGCTTCTTTACTTTTAACTGCAATTTTCGGAGCAGATTGTACAATACGCATTTTATCTAATGTTATAATATTTTTTATAGACCTGCATAGGTACGGATTTGTGTTTTTCAGAATTACCATGTTTTTTTACTGCTGAAATACCACCTAAATAATCACTTACAAAATGTACAATAAAAATACATATCACCTTTTATACTTTCTGTGAGCCATGGTTTTAAATAGTCTTCAATCATCCAATCTCTTCTAAATTTTTTTTTCACAGATGTTTTCTGTTTCTTTATTTGTTTGGCTTCTCCGGAACTACTTATACCGGATTCAAACATTTTTCTGTTTCTTAATATATTTGCCTTATGCGGAACGGAACTACTTAGTACTTCAGACACTATGTTATCCAACATTCTACGTCTCTCAACGTTGACTGATGTTATTGCAAAATCGTAGAATAATATAGCAAGTAATATTATATAAATTTGTATGTGTACTGTGTCAAACCGGCTCAAACCCCATAAATAACCGTTTGTACATAAAATGTTGCACCTCGGATGCCGTGATCACTATATTATAATAAAATAAAAATTGACAATTTTCAATGGAAAAATAATTAAATGTTCATGGTAAATACAATTACGACCCTCTCTCAATAACTTACACAAACAAAATTTTAGTCACAATTACAAAATGGAATATTTAAATGCTTAATATTTGAATCTGACACGCCAGATCCCATCTGGTTAAGAAAGACGACCCCGACAAGATTCGCATGGTGTTCGGAGTTCCCAAACTCCTACTCATGTCCGAATGCATGTCCCTATAGCCCTTAGTTAATGAGCTAATTAACAGAGATGGCCCTATGTTATGGGGATACGAAACCCCGAAAGTTGGATGGTACTTCATGTACAATTGGATGACCACGACCCCGCCTCGCAGTGGTACCTTTCTCGCTCTCGACTGGAAACAGTTCGACAAGCGAGCACAATTCTCCGTTGTTGATAATATCCATAACGTGATAAAGTCATACATAGACTTTGAGAACGGCTTTGTCCCTACATTTGACTACCCCGAAACGTCTACTGAACCCCAAAGGTTACTAAACCTATGGAATTTGACATATGATGCTATAAAGCACACACCCGACGTTATCCCAAACGAAGACACATATGTCAGGCAACTTGTCGGCATAGCGTCCGGTTTCTTCCAGACCCAACTGTTGGACTCATTGTACAATATGTCTATTCTACTAACTGTGTTAGCAAGAATGGGCATCAACATTGAATCAGTAAAGATGAAAGTTCAAGGCGATGACTCTGTCATTGCACTAACTGAACTGATACCACCTTTACTGCACTCTAGTTTCCTGAAAACTTTCAGTGACTACGCCCAACAATACTTCGGTGCAATACTGAATATAACAAAATCCAAAATCAACAACGATTTAAATGGATTACCCCTACTGGGATTTACGAACCAAGCCGGAATTACGAACTTACTACTATACTGTTGTACCGAAAGTTAATTTTAAATTTTGTTTGTTTTATTCAATAAAAGGATTTCCAAACCAAGAGGTATTAAGTTTATTAAGAAATAAAAATGCATGGATTATATTTAGATTGCTGACAGTTAACCATAAAAAATATAATTATAATTAAAACACAAGATGCACGATGGAACGTCGTTCTTTTTAAAAAGCATATTACTAATGAAAAAATTCGTAAGTATAGATACTACTTTTTTTTTAAGGTAGTGTCTCAAAAAAACCCCACGAAAGTTTATTTTTTATTAAATTCATATTTTCATTTTTTTTTATGATCATAGCCTATATAATATGTATCCAAATTTTCAAACTTATATGTTGGTTCAGACGTTTTAAAGGAGGACGGATATCCATTGAAGATGATCATCTACCTGGGCGTCCATCATCATCAAAAACAAATGATACCATTGATCTTGTTCGAAACAAAATTAGAAACGACCGAAGATTAACTGTTAGAGAAGTAGCCAATGAAGTTGACATACCAATTGGCACTTGCCATTCAATTTTATCAGATGAATTAGGTATGAAAAGTGTGACGCAAAATTAGTACCAAAATTGTTAACGGAGGAGCAAATGGAACATCGCATTGAAATGTGATTGGAACTAAAAAATCGGGTTTCTAATGACCCAAATTTTATAAAAATCAATTATTACGGTTGATGAAACATGGGTATATGGATATGATCCCGAAACCAAAGTGCAATCATCGCAATGGAAGACCCCAAATTCATCTCATCCAAAAAAATGTCGTCAGGTCCGATCAAACATCAAAGCAATGCTCATTGTTTTTTTGATTTTTTTGGTTTAGTTCATTACGAGTTTGTACCTACGGGTCAGACAATAAATCAAGTGTACTATAACCAAGTATTAAAAAGATTAAGAGAGAAAGTACGCCGTAAAAGACCAGAAGTGTGGAAATCAAAGTCGTGGTTTTTGCACCATGACAATGCACCAGCGCATTCAGCAATTTCCATACGTGAATTTTTGGCATCTAAAAATATACCAGTGGTATTATAATATATTATTGTTTGAGCCAAAAAAACTCGTATCCATTATGTTTAAAATCGATTTTAGCTTCTTCATTGTGCTTCAATTCGAGTAGTTCTTCTTGAATTAATGGTTGGACATTTTGTATATCTGCTAAAAATGGATTCAATACCCATTCTGGTATAATCAGGTCGTTGATATCCTTAAATCTAGTACTCATATTATCATTAAGGGATTCAAGGTGTGCACAGTATATTTCTAAGTCAGAATCTAAAATTTGTTGTGATATTGATAAGTTAGAAAAATTATTAAATTCACGACGATCAATCTTTTCTTTAAAAAGACTTAATTTTGAAATAAATGCACTAATAATGGACTTAGATTTGATAAAATTAATTTTATCCCCTTGCAAATTTTTATTGACTTCATTAAGTTTTTCAAAAATATCTGCTAAGTATGCGATATTCGTCTCTCTTTTATGTAATTTATCGTAAAGTTGTTTATCAAGTGGCTGCAGAAATTCTAGTATAGTTTGAAATAAATTATAAAAGCGTGTCAAACAATTTCCTTTTGATAGCCACCTAACTTCGGTGTGTAGAACAAGGTGTTCAAAGTCTTCATCATTTTCGTGGCATAATTGTCGAAACAAACGGTCATTCAATGATTTAGCTTTGATTTTATTAACAGCATTTATGACAAACCGCATGGTATCAAATAATTCATTACTTAAATTTTTAGGTACTAAATGTTGACGATGAATGACACAATGAACTGTTAAAATCCCAGGGACTGCATTTTTTAAATGAGCAATAAAACCACGTTGACGTCCAATCATTGTAGGCGCTCCATCAGTGACACAAGCTATACAATTTGTAATAGGAATACCCTTTTCTATGAAAAAATTATTTACTACATTAAATATGGTTCATACTTTAGTATCCGTGATTAATGATTTTGAAAATAGTAGTTCTTCCGTTATTTTTTCGTCAATGTTTACATATCGCACGTACGCAAGTAACAGGGCTTCGTTATCTCGTAAAATGGATTCATCAAGATGTAGGTAGTGAAAATTTTGTAATTTTTAAAACATCACACAATTTTATTTCAACATCATACTCCATTTCATCGATTCGCCTGGACACAGTATTATTTCCGAGAGCAATAGATGAAGTTATGTCAGTTACATTTAAATTTGTCATTGATTTTAATATTGCTTCTACAGCAGGTAAAATAAGAGTTTCACCGATAGTGTGTGGTTTTCCACACTTCGCAACTAAAAGAGACACTTTGTAGGATGCAAGGAGACCTTTATCATTATTTAGATGTGTTTTATTAAAAAGTCCACTTACGGTTTTTCGTTTTTCAAATTTATTCTTTAGGTCACTAAAGTATAAAATATTTTTGTTACTTTTATCTGAATGTTTTTTCATAAGATGCTCTTTCATTCTTGATGGTTTCATAGCTTCATTACTGAATGTTTTTTTCACAAATGAGACACAAGGGTAATTTTTCATTTGTCGGAGATACAATAAAACCAAATTTCAAATATTCAATGGAATATTTTCTACATTTTTTGTTCTCGGAGTTTTTATAATATTTACGAATATAAATTTTACGTACACGCACAATATAACGTCAAGTACCTACCAAGTACCAAATACGACTACACAGTACACATAACATTGTCGGAATCGTTTCCGGAATCAGGTACGTCAAGTACCTGCCTAGAATCTATAGTCCGATAAGATAATTATTTTGATATATTATTTAAGTGTCTATAAATATTATACCTACATAATTCAGTGGATTACATTTTATTCTACGCAGTTATATATTTCATTAAAATCAGTTATAAACAAAAAAAATTTAAATGATAGATGAGTGCCCTCTTTAGCGCCCCCCTCATAATAAAAAATGCCCACTAGGGGGCGGTAGCGCCCACGTTGGGAATCACTGGTTTAGTGTAAATAAAAATACGAAATAAACATTTTTTTTTTCAAAACAGTATTTTTGTTTACAATCTTGAGAAGTTCTCAATAATTATTAAAATAATGACATTGTCATTCTACGAATTTAATAGCTGTCTATAAACAAATATGTATCATTGATTATAAAGTGTAAAATTGTTGTGGCTTTTAAGAGGACGTCGCAACCACATATGTTGTCTCCACCTTACACACGTACGGCATACCAATAGCATAGCAAAAACGTTTAGGCACGGCAAAGAACCGATAAGGCTACAGTCATAACGAAGAAACAAAATTTTCACCGCTTATAAAGGAGAATTTGCAATATCGTTTTTATTTTTTTGATATCACTCATACGAAAAAAGTTCCTATCGTTTTAAAATCCATTATTATTTGTGTTTTTCAAACTTTAATAACTTTTTTTGAAGTTCCGATAACGATATTGCGCAGCCAAAGTTCTTTTTTTATGTGGTGAAAATTTCGTTTCTTAGTTATGACTGTGGCGTTCTCGATTCTTTCCCACGCAAAACAGTTTTTTGCTATGTTGCATACATTTGTAAGACGGTATGAGTATGACTTGGTATTCGCATTATCACTGATTGTAACTGAATTATTATTGTACTCGGGCACAATTTGAATCGGTGTTTTTCCTTATAATGTTTGATGTCACAGGTGGTGTAGCCAGTGTAGGGGCTACGCCGTAGTGTCGTAATTTGGGATAAATTTGGATACCTGGATAGGTGGGATATCCCCTGTTTGGTAATAAAACCAGTCCGATGGGTCTCTTGTAGTAAACTTACTTTGGGTCTGTAGAAAATGTCTTAGTATATTTTGAGAATATACTTAATATAAATTCTGTATTGAAAATAAAGTAAAACCAGTTAATATATCGAATGATTGAATTTTAGTTAGATACTTATTTTTTTTTGGGCCTATTCTCAAAGGTATCGAAAACAGTTTTCGATGGAAAATCAGTCGAAAAGACTGATGGTTTCGACATTTACAAAAAAGACTATTCTCAAACGGTTTTCGACTGTTAATTCGATAGTAGTTTTCGACTATTTACAACGACAGCGGATTATGAGTCGAAAACGGTTTTCGACACATAATTTCATTCTTTATCAGTGTTTAATATTGTTAAACTGTTAAATATATTTTATTTCATTGCCAATTTAAAATACTTTCTTAGTCATTTTTTCTATTACCGATAATAGTTATACTAGTGTTAGTTATGGCATTTGTTGATGACGATTTAGAAATGTATATGCAATTGAATGGCATAGTAAACATGGAAATCGTCAATTTTATTGACGATAATGAACCAAGACGAATATTAAAACAAGAAGATCCTTTTGTTGGTAGGTCCAACCTTTATTACAACTAATATTTTTTATAACAAAGGACAAATAGATAGTTTATTATGCATATCAATTTATTAAGCGGACTTACTAAAATCCTTTTCTTTTAATTTTATATTGTTAACTAATTTAAATTTGGAACCAAACATATTATTTCTTTCAGAATTGTCGGATCGGAAGTTTATTGGTACTTATCGTTTAAGTAAGCAATTAGCTGAAGAACTTATAGATATATTGACACCTTACATGAATAGTCCAATGACGTCTTCTGGGATAACTATAAAAAGAAAAGTTAGCTGCTACCTATCTATTGATTATTGAGCATAGGCGCAACTAAGGTAACAATGCTTGTGGGGGGGATGCTTCTTCACAATTTTATTAAGTAATTCAGTCGATTTTAAAAAAAAAAAAACTGTGGAGGGCTATTTGGATAACTGGGGGACTTAGCCCCCCCCCCCTAGTTGCGCCTATGGTATTGAGATTAGGCACTATAAGTTTGGCTAATGACTTAGTAAATAATAATAAAAAAATATTTTCATTTAAGGTATTAACAGCTCTAAGATTTTTTGCTAGTGGGAGTTATCAGCAGGATATTGGAGAACACAGAGGTGCAGCCCTTAGTTAACCATCAGTTAGTAGATGTATTACTGAAGTTGCAGAAGCATTAAATAATCCTATAATATTAAATAAATACATACATTTCCCAAGCACTATAGAACAACTTAATATTATTCGACAAGGGTAATTTAATTTTTTAACTTAAGTATTAAGTATATATAGGTAGTACATGATTTAGATTTTACAACAAATTTGGAATACCAGGAGTTATTGGAGTTATAGATGGAACTCATGTAGCTATTGTACCACCCAATACCGCCGATGATGTATGTCCAGAACATATATATGTTAACCGGAAAGGTTATCATAGCATAAATACACAACTTGTGAGTTTATAAAATATATAAAATATTATTCATATTTGGAAGGTTTATTATTAAAAAAAATTCATTAGATATGTGATTCCAATTTAATGATCTTAAATGTATGTGTTAAATTTTCGGGGAGTACGCACGACAGTCATATTTGGCGTCTTAGCCCTGTCGAAGGCCTTATGAAACATTAACATGCAATTGGACAAACATCATACTTCTTACTAGGTACACAATCTCAATTTTTTTTTATTATTAACAACATTTTTAAAGTTTTTAATATATTATACTGGCAGGTGATTCTGGATATCCATTGAGACAGTGGTTATTGACTCCATTGTATCAACCACAATCAAACACTCCAGAAGCTAACTATAATAAATGGTTTTGCAGAACAAGATCAATCATTGAACGTTGTAATGGGGTTCTTAAAATGCGGTTTAGGTAAATTTATATATAATAGTATAAAAATGATAAACGTAATAATGAATAGGGCTATTTACTTTTTAATATCTATTTTAGATGCTTACTTAAACATAGGGTACTTCACTACTCACCAGAAAAAGCTGCCAGTATAATTAACTCATGTACCATATTACATAATATTAGCATTTCTAATAACATACCAATAATTAGAAATATAGAGGACTTGACTGATATAGATTTAGGTAATATAGACAATGATCCCGAAGTTGAATAAATTGTTTATTATAAATTTAATTTCTAAACATTTTTTTTCCGTATATTACACTGAATAATTGCTTAGAATCGTTTTATTGAAGATATTATGATTTATTGTTTCGCTTCTTTAATATTCAATATACTAACACCACTTAACACTACAAAGACAGTATCCTCGACTTCTACCACGTAGCAGAAGCAACGTAACGGCATTTTTATTTTTTTTAATAGAAATCAACAACTAATATTTTTAGTATCACTATACTTTTGGTAATCACCGTTATAAATTATAATCAGCAATATTCGCAGAAAAGTATTTAGTAGGTATATTTTCAGAGATTCTATAGAACAAGACGAATGGAATAAGTGTATATATTTGATACACTACCCGAAAAAGTAGGTACCTATTCATAAAGAAGCTGTTATAAAGGGGTTTGGACTAGGCCATTTACCTTCCAGTCCGTCCCTGATACCGTTAATTGATGAAATAAAAGTATCTAAGCAAAAATTGTTTGTCAAAAAAACTTTAAAAGTTATGGTTTTACTGATCTTTGTGAATATACTCCACTTCATATAAAATTCAGAGAGGAGACCATGCATTAATGTTGATGTTCAAACCTTTTCAAGGGAAATGGGTGTAAGATTTAGATTGCTTTTTGAGTAAAGGAGCGGCCAACAGTACAGTTTTGCATCAACTGATCATAGAAGCTCTAGTACTTCCTGAAAAATCTGGTTTTTACGTGGATTTGATTAAAACTGATGGAGACGCCAGATATAGAAGAATGTGGAAAAAAATTGGTATTACTGAAGATGTCAGTATATATGTGATGAAAACCGAGACTTCGATTCTTGTCAGATTTCCCTCATCTTGATAAAAAATGTAAGGAACTCTTTTATAAAATATAGTGAAACGTGGGTAGGTAATTAAAAACTACAAGTTTAGTAACATAATAACAATCTGATATTATAAAATAATAGTTTTACATTTAACAAGACACTAGATGGAGTAAGAAAAAAAATCATTGGGAAAGTGTAATAGAAGAGGAAAAGTTTTTAGATTATTATTTCAAAATGTATAAGCCAGATGACATTTTCCCAAAAAATTTACGTTGGACGAGCTTTTGGGTATAATATAATAATATACCTAACCCTCAACAAGTTTTTTTTAATTCATATATTTCAATATATGAATTCAATTCAATTAAAATATCATAACCATGATTGTAACAAACACATTTTGCTGATGTTTAAAATTATTACTGTTACTGTTACTGGTATTACTTCTGGTCTATATTATAAAGTGCAACACTGTAATTTTCCTTTTTGGAGATAATTTTGTTAACAGATAACGTGCACTTATACTTTTTAATATATAAGATTATGTTCTTCAACAAAGCAAAATAATGTCTTTTTAAAAAGCAATACTTTTTATCCTTTTACATCATAACTTAATTGTACAAGATACAATAAATTGGCGACGTGGATGGTGAAAAACAAACCAGCAGAATCGAAAGCAAATGGGTCAAATATTGTGACTGGTCAACACAGACACAGCATTATACCGCTATTACGGTTGAGACTAATTTTTTATCTGCGTGCGATTTTTTGACAAACTGATCTCTAAACGTCTATTTAATATCTACATTTTATATTTCATAATATTATTGAATCAACATTTTTTTTATTCATTTGTTTTATGCGTCATATTGAAATGTAAGTAATAAACTATCGTTACTAATGTTACCATCGTACACGTATTTAGTAGCTAAAAATCTATTATAATACGATAACTTTTATAATCGTCACTATAAATAAGTAAGTTCCAAAAAAAAAAATAGAAAAATATGCATGGGGTGGTAAAGTGCATTTGTTTCATTAAAATGCTTACATTTTAGTTGGAACATTTATCCAGATAATATTATACCAATCATAATAGAGTTATAAGAATTTTGAATAGTAATAATTATTAGTAAATCATTATTTTATGTCCCCTATTATAATATTAACACGTATAAACATTTGTTTAGATTGTATTAATTGTGTATAATAATAGTTTATAATTTTTAACGGGACGACTGCTGACTGCAATTATTGTTGTGCTTGCTGCGACGACGGCGAAGTAGTTTGGTAGCGGTGGTAACGTCCAACAGCTACGGTGTAGACCAACTACACTGCGACGACGGTGGCGCTACAGCAACGGTGGTTGTTGCAATGTAGCCCTGGCGCCTACAAAATCCGATGTGTTCTTTTTTGTATTTTCATATATTATTTTTTAATAAATATGTAATAATATTTACAGCAAATAATGATAATTATTTTTATTTTTGTTATTATGATCTAATTATAAACATTACATTAAATGTAATACATTTGGGGCCCGGGGAGCTGTAATGCAAATCGCGGATTTCTCCCCGGTCCTCGATAATACAAAAAAAAAAAATACAATGAAATGTAATACATTTCAAAAATATTATAACATTGAAAATAGAAATTAATAATTATGAGTTATGAATACAATATTGACGGATGGATCTTCGCAGGAAAAAAATTGTGTCCGTATATTAGAATCCGTATATATATTGCTTATATTTACGCATTTTTAGAAGCTAATATAATTTTCATTATACATTATAATATTATATTTTATTATAATTAGTTCTAATGGTATTATTTATCAGTCAATTTAAATTAAAACAGTTAAATACATATAATTCAAAATTGTATAGTATACAATTCGAAAAAAAAACAATATTCACTTGGATTTTACGGTGATTAAAAAAATTAACAAAAAGTTTAAAACAAATGTTATAATTAGATTTAATATTATATATTTTGTATTTTTGTTATAAAACTTTAACTGTTTAAAGTTTAAACCAAGGGGCATCAACACAGATTTTGTCATTTTCAAATACAAAAATCATCTTTTTCTAAAATTGTTGCAACATCATCTGCCCAATGTTTAAAATACATACAAAACTGGATTATTAATATCTTACACTGACTATTAGGCTCATAATGTAACACTCGTAGTATAAAGTTTCAATGCTGTTCCTTACAAAGAATCTTGAACATAATTTAATACCCTTTGACTAGGAACCAGTATAGAATACATAATATAGCTACCTGCCAATTTTGCTCTATCAGCTGT
This sequence comes from Acyrthosiphon pisum, assembly GCF_005508785.2. Classification (NCBI taxonomy): domain Eukaryota; kingdom Metazoa; phylum Arthropoda; class Insecta; order Hemiptera; family Aphididae; genus Acyrthosiphon; species Acyrthosiphon pisum. The sequence goes on from NC_042493.1 coordinate 24,032,923, forward strand.
AGTAAATCTTAAGTTACCAATTTAATTTTGTTGCCATAATTGAACATCGCTGTAACTTACAATTGATTGATTGTCCTTCTCGTGTAATAAAGATCAAAATATGGTATCTTGAACTTTGAACTTTGAAGTCTCCTGAGAAAATTTAATAAATTACAAAAACTCGTGAGTCAAGTTTTTTAAAAATCAAAAACTCGTAAATCAAATTATGTACACAATTATATTAAAATGTTGATTTTTTTGTCTTTCACCAATGCGAAGTAATCATAAAAGGAGTATAAAGTTATAATAGTTTATAATTGTCAAATATTAATACGTGTCACAGTTTGTCGTTTCTCCTGATCAATTTTATAAAAGTGACTTACGAGGTTTTGCTGGGTAGCCGACGATATATGGTATAAATAAAAATATTTGTTGATTATTGTAAAACATTACTTGGGTGGCTAGGTGGACACGCATTTTTAAATAAGAATTCAATAATTTCAAATGATTGTCTGAAATTTTGGGGCACACTCTAAGTTGGGTGTCACATATATTTTTGTCTTGTTCGTGCAATAAAACGTAGTGTTTCCATTTCATCAAACTTTCAGTTGGATTTACCTATTTTAAAAAGTGTGATATTATGAAAATATTTAATAATATTTTTAAACATTTAATATTACCAATAATTTTTTTTTTATTATATAAACGATTGCGAACATTTTTAATCAGATGTGGAGTATCTGAAAATACGAAAAATTTCTTAGTACTGTCAACGAAGTATTCTACGCGGCTTTAGTAGTCATTCAGATACCCACGAATTCCTAACTCTTTCCACACTTTATTATTTGTTTTCAGACACTAACCCATGCACTTTTGTTCCAGAATTTTTCAGTAAAACTACCGCTTTTATAATTAACTGAGTTAATGTTAAACCTGCTACTGGACCTTTTGACGCAAACACGGCACTTGGCTTAGCGTATGAGTCAATGGTTGAAACATAAACACTAAGCCATGAGTTGCTTTATCACTCATGTCATTTGCCTTTGGTAAATCGTTACTCCCAAAATCGATCAGTCCGGAATATGTTAGAATCATGGGGTTAACGGAAATACTCGGCGTAAGGATATTTCATCAAAAATTAGTAAACCACGTTTTTGATATTCTTCTTTTCCTTCTAGGTGTTTTGCAAATAGTTGTAAAAATTGTTCGTCAAAACCACAAGATGTTTTAATTAATTGCAGATAATTTCTAATGAACCTGTTACATGGCAAGGAGAGTAATTTATTTTCTCTCATAAATGAATACCCAGATGGAGACGTGATTATCAAAATTATTCAATCCTCAGTATATCTATTTCCTTTAGTGCCCTTCTTTCTACCGCAGCAAATATTTATTTTATTAACAACAAGTGATTTGGAGGAGTGTAGTTATTTATTAATTTTTCAACTATTATATCATTTTCTAAACTTATAAATTTAGTTTAAAACTCCTTAAACTCAATTTGTTTTAAATTCTTTTTTTTTTACTGTATTAAGTTTATTGCGTGATTTATTTAGTAATTTTACCAGAATGTCAAGTATTGATTTCGAATTTTTAATTAATTTAATTGGCCTAAAAGTCACAAAAGAAAACACTAATTTTCGTCAAAGTATTTCTGTGGCAGTGCGTTTAGCAATAACTTTACGATTTTTATCAAGTGGTGATTCATATCATTCTCTAATGTATACGTTCAAAATATCAGAGCAGTCAATATCACAGATTGTACCTGAAGTATGCGAAGCATTAATAACTGGCCTCACACTTATATAATGGTAATAAAATACATTTTTTATTATATATACCTACAGTGTGTTCACGCTAAGAGATACCACCCACTAAATATCTAAGCCGGATGACCTTGGATTGAAATGGGGTTTTCAAGAGGTAATAGGGAGTACTTAAATACATATTTTCAGACTAATTTCATATTTTTAACACTCAGTATGCGCAAAAATATTTTGTAGTCAGTATTTCAAAAAAAATAATAATGAAATGTATAGATGATGCCAATATAAACATTTAATGAAAATTAACAACCGCACACCCTGACCCTAGCTCATACTATGTAAGGGTGCTACATTTTTATTAGCCCCGGGCGTCAAATGTCCTAAGTATAGCACTGACTGTATAAAATATATATATATAGTATAATATACTAAATTTTATTCTACTTCATTTTTTTTAGACGCCATCTGATACAAACAGTTGGATAAAAGTTTCTTTCGATTTCGAAGATAAATGGAACTTTCCTCACTGCATAGGCGCCCTTGACGAAAAACATATTTTATTGCAAGCTCCGTTTAAGACCGGAACTGAGTTTTTTAATTATAAAGGCCACTTCAGTATGGTATAAATGGCACTTGTTGACGCGAACTACTCGTTCACATACGTAAATGTTGGCTGTCAGGGACGTATTTTCGATGGTAGTGTGTTCAAAAACACTGACTTATGGAAAAGTTTGGTAAATAAATCTCTAAATCTATCTCTGCTTAAATGTTTACCTGGTAGAGATATTTCTATACCATACGTTATAGTGGCTGATGATGCATTTGCACTCAGTGAGAATATACTAAAACCATATGCAGGACACCAAATGAAAGGAAGTAAAGAAAGCATTTTTAATTATCGATTAAGCAGAGCACGTAGAGTATCTGAAAATGCCTTTGGAATTATGAGTTCTATATTTAGAGTACTTAGAAAATCCATGTTACTAAGTCCAGATAAAGCAACGTCAGTTACCCTTGCATGTGTTTACTTACACAATTTTCTTCGGGCTAGTAAAACCTCTAAAAACTCTTATACCCCACAAGAAGTTTTGATGTCGAAAATGAATCAGGAGAAATTATACCAGGGACATGGAGAACACATTCAGAAAATACATCATGTTTACCTCTTTCACGTATTGGACATAAGTCAGGAGGAAACCCAAAAGCTACAAGAGACGAGCTTGCGACATATTTTACAATTGAACATGGAAGTATTCCTTGGCAAGATGAATACGTCTAATTATTATAAAAATTATATGTATAAGGTAGTTTTAATAAATAACATATTATTTGTAATTGTTCAAGTATCACTTAGTATCAAGTTCAATAAGTCGGCAACTTGCACGTGAATTTATATATGTTAAAAAAATGTTATAATTTACATCATTCTATACAAATATAATAATATATAAAGTAGGAAAATTAATAACAAATTAATATTACTTATTAAAAATATTAAATATATATAAATATTACTTAATTAAAATGAAACAATATACTTTAATAAAATTGTACATAATCTTGCATGGGTATTGATGTTTTGTAATTGTGAAGATTCTCTCGCCTGCTGTATAGAAGTAGGAGTAGTCTACTCCGAGTAGAAGGTGTTTGTGGCGATGGTAAATTATGTTCTAATGGCTGAGGTACCGAAGCATCGTGTGTTTATTGGTCCATTTCAGCTTTAAAAAAAACAGGTTGTCTATCTGATTTTTCAGTAAACACTTAGACATTGGGTTTTTAATTTTCCTTAATCTAAATTCAACTGATTCCCCATACACTTTTAACTCATCCCTTTGTTGGTTCTCTTATATTTTTGAAAAACAAGATTTCATAATTGCATAATATGCTTCTTTCGTTTGATCATCATCTTCATCATTTCTTTTTGGCATTTTTGGGCGTTTTGGCGATGAAAAAGTTTCTTTTTTTTTTATCTAAATTTGCTACACTTTGCTCAAAATTTTCGGAATGATTTTCAATTTTAACAGAATTCAGTTCACTGACAGTATCCTCATTACCCGATTCTGATTCAAGTAAATCGGAATCCAATAAATTACTTTCGCCATTTTCACTGGTATTAGATCGCGTAATTCTCGGAGTATTTTTCTTAGATAAGAAGTGGAAATATTTATATGCATACCAAGGTGTTTTGATATCATCGCTGGACATACCAGATTTTAAAACCAAAGCCTTTTTTTCTCTGCGATACTGAGTTAGAAGAGACTCAATTTTTTTTCTTACCTCTTGTTCCTCAGCGTTAAATTTTTTACCAATATCAATAAATACAACAATACGTTTTATCTTATTTTTATAATCGGGAGATTTTGTGTTCCATAAGAAACTGGCATTCTCATATAATTGAATTAGTTGCCTATCCTGCCTTATGGTAAATATGGCCCTGGTATTTGATAGGTAAGAGAATGGGTTGTAAAGTTTTCACCTTCCTATCACCACCAAAGGAGGTGCTCAAATTGGGATTTTGAGGTTTACGGCGGAAATGTTTGTTTATAAATGGTTGCTATTGGTCATAGCAATGAATTAGTATAGGTATTTTTTATTTGGTTGCCATTGGTTAATAGGGCAAATCAGGTGCAAGCATAATACATCAAATTAAATGTTCGCACATTGGCTACTTGATATGCCGTCGCACATTGTCCGCAATCCGACGTACGCTGAGTTGCACCCAAAAGGAGTTGAACAACCGCATTTTTTTTTTACGGGCAAGAAGTGATCGGGAACAGCTATGTAATATAATTATAGTCTATATATAATATATATAAAGAAATTTGTCTTCCTGAGGGATCAACGTAGAGTCCAAACCATAGGTGGATCTGGTTGAAATGTTCAGGATAAATTAATATTATAATTTCACCGTGCTTTAAGAAAAGATTTTTGGAAATTCAACCCCCAAAGGGGAAATTAAGTGGTTGTAAGTATACAACAGTGGTGCCATCTATCAAGAAATATCTAATCTTAATTATTATTATTATTATTCTAGATTTATTTATTTATAATATTAAATGATTATTACTATTGAACTGAGGTCGTCATTGGCAATATAATATGGGCATGAAATATTATTTTTTGTTCAGTTATAAAAAAAAGTGGGTAAGTGGATGTCGCTCTGCTGTTGGTTATAACTGTGTTAAACATGAATTCAATGATATAATATCATTATATAAGAAAAACAATTCTGAGAGGAGACCGTCAGTCTGGATATTTTATATTGTTATTATTTATTATATCATGTAAGTTTAATTAATATCATAAAGTAAAGTGTACTATTATTGGCACCAACAATTTAGGTATGTTTATTTTTTAATTAATGTACATTTTGATTAATCTTTTTTTTATTATCTGGTCATACTGTTAATGTTTCGTTTTCTGTTATTGACGATAACGAGTTTATTTTTTGTTATTTACAAATTACATCAGATTCGAGCACTACATAGGATTTCTGAAAACAGGTACGATATTATCCATTTTTGTAGTTAACTACGCTTAGCAATTAAGCTCTTATTTAGTTTGTAACCATTTTATTCAACTACAAATGTAGTACCAATATATTCTGGTTTCTAAGAACTTTTTTAATATTCTAATACAGTACCTAATTATTATTTTAAGATTAACTAAAGGTTAATTTAGCATCGCTTAAAGCGGAAATTATGGTAGCTAAAGACTGCCTGGAAAGAGCCGAGGGTTCAGAAGCTGAAAATCAAATAATTTCATGCCAAAAATACGTCAAAGTTGAAACATTTCCTAATCTGTACAAACTACTAAACTTAGCTTAAGGTATACCAATTTTAGAATCTCATCTGCAGATGCTGGATATATTCCACATTTCTTAAATCCAGCCTTTAAATTTGCACTTTGATTGGGTTCAATTGATGTCATCAAGGCTTGTAGCAATCGTGGAAAATCTTATTTTTGAAGAGTGTCATTTTTTTGTTGGAAAAATTGTTGCCTGTCTCTGTAGGTCGATAAAATTTGTCTCCATGCACACTTCATTGGTCTAAAAAAATGCGACGTCCAAAGGCTGGGTTAAATGGGTGCTATTTGGAGGAAGGCACACAAACGCAATATTATTCTCTTGACATTCTTCAAGTACTTTTACTGAAATATGTGATGATAGGTTATCACCAATTAACACTTTTTTCCCATCAAGCTTTTTTAGTCTGGGTAACATTAGGCTGATGAACCATTCCTCAAATGTTAATCTATCAAACCAACCACTTGGGGTATTACTATAATGAGCCCCTTTAGGCCCACCTTCAGTCCAAGTATTCCACATACAATTTGAACGGTATACCACATAAGGAGGCAAAATTTCACCAGCTGCACTACCTGATATCATTAAAGATATACTAGTTTTAGAACTGTTACAAATCTTATTTGGATACTTAGTGCCACGTTTCACCATACATTTTTTTGTGCCGGGGTCATCTGTCAAATTAGTTTCATCAAAGTTCCAAATATTTTGAGGAGGGACATTTTGGACTACAACTGACAAATTATTAATATAATCTTTGATAACATCTTCACTAATAGCTGCTCGACTTTTTTAATGTTAGCTACAAACCTTACTGACAGTTCTGGATGCCTTAAAAACTGTTTAGACCAATCAGGCCCAGAAATATTGTTTTTAATTTTTTTCACTTTCTGTCCAATTTTTGTGAGGTAATCTTTTACTATTAGTTTTAAGTCATTTTCACCTAGAGGAAAACCAGAATCGCTCATTGAAATTATACATTTTACAAAACAGTTTTCTTCTTGGTCAGTGAAAACATTTGGTGAGCCTATACTCTTCATATGCTTTTCTCTTAATTTATAGTTAATTGTCCTACGAGGTATATTGTATACTGCTTCTCTCTGAGTTAAGCGGCGTTCTTTTATATCATCTAAACATTTTGATAGGTTTTCTGTTGAATAATTACCATATTGCCTTGACAGCTCTTTTATAAGTTCTAGGCATCCCTATTGTAAAAATATCTACATAAGTAGGTATAAGGGAAATTATAAGATCGAGGTAACTTTGCACCGGTGCAAAGTTACCCCAAAAATGCATCATATTTGATACAATTTACAAAATTATTTTTTTTAATTTTATTGTTATACTTAAGAAATATTTCAGTGCATCACTTGGTTATTTAAGAAAATTTAAAACTTCTACGAATAGGTCACTTACTTGTAATAATGTTGTATACTTCTGAAAAATAAAGATTTTTCTCAACGTGATAACAACAAAATGTAAACAGAAAACAGTTTTGATTTTATAATTTGGTTATGATAACAGCTACCACGATCAACTGTTTCTAGAAACATAACCTAATCCATGATGAACATCACTGCGTACTCGAAACCAGTATTACCAACCACAAATGTAACGCCAGATAATACCAAAACAAATATTATAATTGGTGCAATCTTAACCACAAAGGTGCAAACTGACCCCGTGTTACGGTATAACACATTATTCTTAAAAATTATAAACAATTAATATTTTTATGCTATGGATACATAAGTTATAAGTAATTAAAATTGTCAAATTTAAAGCAATTAAAATAAAAAAAATAGCTAATGTAAATTTATTTTTTATTCACTTTATATTGTTGAATAAAAAATAAGCTCTTTTCATAGTCAAGATCACAAAAGTAATCAATAGCCACTACCAAATGCAAACTTTCTGATGAAAATCTGATCTTCATATTATTCACAACTTCATCTAGTATTGTATAATAAATGTGAGTTTTCCAATAATCCTTTACATTAGTTTCACTATGAGAATCTCCATTTTCAGCACCAGTTGTCGTTGTTAAAACAAAATTTCTCAGAGACACAGACTCAAATCTTTTCCGTTCATTAGATACTATTAACCATTAATGAAAACATAATAAAATTGAAATAATTTACAATAAAAGTATGTCTTACTCTCAGTAGGAACTTGCAACTCTATAGAATGTACTTAGAAAAATTTAACTATATTTTACCAAATGTTTATGTATATTTCTGTGCATCTACTGTCTTAAAAAGTTTATATCATAAAATCTATTAAAACAGCTGATTTACCAAGTGTCTCGTTTATACTTTGTAACTGGCTACTTAGAATACTAATTATGTTTAAAACATATTCTATCTAATGTATATGCATAGTAAATGAGGATTTTCAAACACATGAAAGAATACTTAAAAAAATTATTTTGTTTTCATTTACATTGATAATAATATGTATATCAAATAATTGTTCATACACCAATTGCTTTTGTTGTGTAAAATATTAACAATTGATTTGTAGTTGTTTATCACTGCTTTACAGTTTTTGTAGCGACAAATCTATCTTGTGTTACTTATTTGTGAAAGAGTGGATGGCTTAAGGTTTTTGCATTTCTTGTAATTTCTTGTTCTTGGAAGGTGAAGAAAAATGAACTTATATTGATTCCAAGATATTAAAAACTTTTTTCGTAAGCTAAAAAAATTAAAATTAAAATAAATAAGTAATTCATTTAAAATTAAATACATTTGAGCTTACATTTACATTTTTACACATATCAATAACAATCAAGTTTAATGTATGAGCCATATAATGAATGTACCTATGTCGCATACGGATAGTGTTGCATCATTTTGGCTTGTACACCACCTTTTCTGCCAGACATTACATTGTATGACTGTCCAATAATGGGGACTTGGTCAAACTTACAGCATTTTAAAAAGTTAACAATTGCATTACTTAATGACTCAGCATCTTGTTTTTCTGCAACAATAAGAAAGCCAATAAATCTTTCAAAAACTTCCGCATGCGGTACTGATACATTTTATTTCAATTGTATTGGTAATAGTGCTAAAAAATTTAAAAAATGTTTGATTATGAAAAAATGATCATTAAAATTGAGTCGAGGCCATGTTTATGGGATATCGGGTCAAAAGAATATAGTGACAGAAATTTAAAGGCCTTGTTTTGGAATTCTGTCGCTGAAGCCATGTATGCCGATTGGAATGAGCTTTCACCATAACAAAAAGAAGAAAAAGGAAGTTAAAATAATTATACCTAATCCTTTTACATTTTTACTTTGGTAATTAACTTAATATTTTTATTTTTATTTAATACCTGCCTACTGTTTTGAGTATACATAATACACTACTTGTTGTTACTTTCTATAACTTAGTTGTAATCTAATAAAGTACAAGTATTATTTTAAAAAACAAAATAAAATAGAATAAAAGTACATTTAATTAACCTTTTTTTAACCTGACTGTAGGTACTACTTAAGTCTAGGTAAAATATTACCCTTTATATAAAAGTCGATTACAAATAGTTTAGAAAAAGCAACAAGAATCGTAAGTATAAAAATTATTAAAAAAATATAATAATATAAGTATAACGAACAAAAAAATTAAATAATAATAATAGTCAACTGTAGTAATAATTACTAATTATTATACCTATTATGTTTATTTTACTTCGTATTTGGATAGCTAACCTATAGTTGACCTACATATTATTAAAATAAAAAAAAATAAACAATTTTTGATTCCAAATATTATTTAATTTGCAAATTTTAAATTAATCTATATTGGAATGGTATTGAACCTGGGCCCATAAAATAATCAGCATATGCATCTCTAACCTCTATCCCATGTGCTCTTGCTGGAGCTCCTAGAATTTCTAAATCATCGACCAACAGATCTGACTCCATATCTTCAAAACTTGCTCCGTATCTTTGGCGAACATAATTGTGTAAAATGCAACAAGCTTTTATTATTTCAGCTGCAAAATCTGGTTCTACTAATAAAGGAGTATATAATACCATTGATTATATATAGTGTATATAATACTATATGTATATTATACTATGTATAAATGCAGGCCCGGATTTAGGGGGGGGCCCAGGGGGCCCCGGGCCTCCACAAATTGAGGGCGCCCACTAAATGTTTTTTTTACATCCAAGTATAGAACACAATATAACATTTTCAAAACGGATTTAAATCACAACATGAATAAAAATATTCAATCATTGATATTGTCATAAATTTATAAATAAATGTTATTATTAATATTTAATAACTAATGAATTTATAGAAGTGAGTAGCTAGCTTACAAATGTGAATTTAAAATCGATTATTATGTTATTATGTTATTATTATCTTGTAGACTTGTAGATATTTTAATTAAAAACAGTTATAAATAAACACATATTATAACTTGTATAGGAAGCCGTCCGCTGTGGACTGTTATAAATAAATGCGTGCTGAATAAGTTCTAAATAAAAACATGCGATAACGTAGACTGTAGAGAAAGATGTAATTATTTATGATATTGATGCGGTAGACCGTAGACGATAGGAAAATAGATGGTACACTCAGTTTTCACGCTTCAACCATAAAGTATATTTTGATCGTGATATTTATCCAGGTTAGTACAATGTATTTTTTATTGAATTAAATTTAGTAATTCGACGATTTTCAATCAAGGGGGCTGCTGTCTGTGTAAAAAAGTGGCATTTAGACCAAAAATCTAGACAAAATTGTAGTAATTTGATTTGACAGATTTCAATTTTGAAAACGGATTAAGATTGATTAACGAGATAACCTACTAGGTTTTTATCGTGGTGATTTTTAATATTCCGAAAATTGTTAGCAAAACAAATGTCAGGATTAAAAGATTATGCGCCAATTCGTTATCGGAAAAAAAATGTGAGGCTCAATTCGTTAAATAATAATCAAACAGCCGCAACTCAGTTATCACCAAAAGAAAAAGGTGGGTAAGTGGATATCGCTCTGCTGTACAGTAGGTTAGAAGTGGGTCACTGTATAATGGA
>NC_042493.1:24044345-24045875 GCF_005508785.2 Acyrthosiphon pisum
CATTTTTTGAACTTTAAATGCTTATAAAAAAAAACTGTGACTAACGATTTTTAATATTTTTCATCTGCCTTTGAAACAATATACTAGGAGCCTTCTATTAAATTTTCAAGCTTTTCCATCCAACAAATAAAATTTTATTGATATTTTTAGAAAAAAAACTAAAAAAAAATGGAAAATGAAAATGTCCATAAAGAGCTCAAAATAAATCAAAATATTTTCAAAATTGTACCGTGTATAGAAAATGCAAATATAAACAACCTGTGAAAATTTCATATATCTACGGTCATTTGTTTTAGAGTTACACCAAAAACCAAAATCGATTTTGTTAAAAATCGATTTTGCGTAAAAATTCCCGTTTTTCCTTAATTTTTCTTTTGTTTTTCACGTCGCTTTTGAAAACTACTGGGAAATTTTTACTTTTGACCCCCCAAAGTACCAACTAGATTCACTTTCCAATCATAAAAGTTACTGTTGAAGAAAATCGAAGCAGTTTTACTGTCCTAAAAGGTGATGACAGACACAAAAAAAAATAAAAAAAAAAATAAAAAAAAAAACACACATCATTGTAAAATCAATACATTCATCGTTCCACTCAGAATCTAAAATTTAGATCAGAAAGTTTTATTTCAGTAATTGATCAATTGGTGGTATCATTAACTGAAAGAATAGCTGCTTACAAAACAATTTGTCAACGTTTTGGTTTTTTAAAAAAATTTGAAAAATTAGAAACTTCTGAGCTACAATCTGCTGCAAATTATCTTGTTAGCATTTACCCCAATGATTTAGAATCTTCACTTGGTAATGAATTGATACAGTTCAGTTCATTTATCAGAATATATATAGAAACGCGTAAAGATAATGAGCAATGGGAAATGTTTTTATATAGGATTATTGAAGAAAATAATTTGCAGTGTACATTTCCTAATGTAGAAGTAGTGTTGCGTATATATTTAGTTTTGATGGTGTCCAACTGTAGCGGGGAACGATCATTTTCTAAAATGAAGTTAATAAAAAACCGACTACGAACTTCGATGACACAAAGCCGGCTATCAGGCCTTGCACTGGCCCAGGGGCGGATTGGCGAATTTTTTCGGCCCGGGAAATATGGATCAAACCGGCCCTGCACCGCAAATATGCACCCCCCCCCCCCTAAAAAAAAAAGGTCATAATTTTACTCAAATTTCAAAATTTGTTTAGTTTCACCACTAAATTAGTAAATTATATAATAGGTACCTATAATTTATTAAATGCTATAACAGTTTTGGGTTAGTCTGCAGATAATATTAACCTGTTCAGACTGTTCTAACTTGAACTTGAAGTTTAATCTTATTATATTTTATATTCTGAGCGGATCGATGAATTTATTGAATTTACAAATGTGTTTTTTTTTAAATTAAAATTTTTTATTTTTGTGTTTTTCATCACCTTTTAGGACAGTAAAAATACTTACATTTTCTTAAACTACAGTTTCACTTTTCTGATAGAAAAGTTAATCTAGTTGGTACTTTTGGGGGGCCAAAAATAAAATTT
>NC_042493.1:24046608-24060627 GCF_005508785.2 Acyrthosiphon pisum
TTTAGAGTTACACCAAAAACCAAAATCGATTTGTAAAAATCGATTTGCGTAAAAATTCCCGTTTTCCTTAATTTTTCTTTTGTTTTTCACGTCGCTTTTGAAAACTACTGGGAAATTTTTACTTTTGACCCCCCAAAGTACCAACTAGATTCACTTTCCAATCATAAAAGTTACTGTTGAAGAAAATCGAAGCAGTTTTACTGTCCTAAAAGGTGATGACAGACACAAAAAAAAATAAAAAAAAAAATAAAAAAAAAAACACACATCATTGTAAAATCAATACATTCATCGTTCCACTCAGAATCTAAAATTTAGATCAGAAAGTTTTATTTCAGTAATTGATCAATTGGTGGTATCATTAACTGAAAGAATAGCTGCTTACAAAACAATTTGTCAACGTTTTGGTTTTTTAAAAAAATTTGAAAAATTAGAAACTTCTGAGCTACAATCTGCTGCAAATTATCTTGTTAGCATTTACCCCAATGATTTAGAATCTTCACTTGGTAATGAATTGATACAGTTCAGTTCATTTATCAGAATATATATAGAAACGCGTAAAGATAATGAGCAATGGGAAATGTTTTTATATAGGATTATTGAAGTAAATAATTTGCAGTGTACATTTCCTAATGTAGAAGTAGTGTTGCGTATATATTTAGTTTTGATGGTGTCCAACTGTAGCGGGGAACGATCATTTTCTAAAATGAAGTTAATAAAAAACCGACTACGAACTTCGATGACACAAAGCCGGCTATCAGGCCTTGCACTGGCGGCACTGCTAAGCATCGAAAGCGACTTACTATAGGTACGATCATTGGATTTTTCACAAGTTGTTGAAAAATTTGCAGCGACGAAATCTCGCAAAGTTATCATATAAATATATTATGATAACCATTATTATTTAAGTTCTATATATAATATTATGACAATTGACAGTGCATACCTATTATAATCTAATAAATGTATTTACTTATTTACTATCTTTATTATTTCATCACAACAAATCATTGTTTTTTCATAACCAAAATTCTGGTTATTAAATATATTATGTACTTAATCAAAAAAAATATCTACTTCTAAAGGTGAGCCCAGGGCCCCCACATTCCTAATTCTGGCCCTGTATAAATGTATAATCAATGGTAATACTCTCCATTTGTTGGATAATACTCTAAATGCACACTTGACCGTTCTTCGTGCTCTTGAAGTTAGTTGTAGTTAAAAACACGCCGCTCATCATTTAAACCTCGTCCAGGATATGGTCTCAACAAATTTGTATGCAAACCAAAAGCCTCATCGGCCAAAAACACATATGGTAATGGAGAACTTGCTGTATTAGGTAAGCATGTTGGTTTTGGTATATTTAGTTGTTAAGCATACAGTTTTTTTTACCAAATGTGCATTGTTTAAATACAGTAGAATCTGATTCCCTACCGTAAGCTCCAGCGTCAATACAGATAAAACTGAGATTAGTATCAACTACAGCCATCAATATAATAGAAAAAAAATGTTTGTAGTTAAAATAATATGAGCCGGAGTTTAAAGGATTTCTATACCGTGTGTGTTTGCCATCTATCGCACCCAAGCAATTTGGAAAATTTGTACTTTGATAAAATCTATCAGTTATTCAAAGCCATTGTTCTGCTGTAGGTTTTGACATTTCTGTAGGCTGTGGAATTTTCCAAATAATAGCACAGGTCTCCCCTAACAATGTCTGCAGTGGTACTTTTACCAACGTGAAAATCATATTGTAGGGCTTTGAAACAAATCCCGGTTGACAAATACCTGAAAAAAAGCATATTTTGACAATATTTATACTTATTGCATATTGAAGTGAAATTAAATTATACACTACTTTTCAAATTTATACCTAATTATGAATAGTGTCGATTACGAACGTAGGTATCAATGTTTGATAAACTTATATCAATTTTATCGTTTTTAATAGGAAATGAACTTAATTTTCCATAAACTGTTTTAAGCAATTTCAATAAAAATATATGGATTAATTTTAAATTAAGTACTAAATTAATTTAAAATAAATAAAGAACAATTTAACTTATCTTAGATTCTGAGGGGAGCGATGAATGTATTAATTTAACAATGATGTGTGTTTTTTTATTTATACATTTTTTATTTTTGTGTCGGTCATCACCGTTAGGGGCAAGTAAAACTTCTTCGATTTTCTTCAGCAGTATCTTTTTTGATGAGAAAGTGAATCTAGTTCGTGCTTTAGGGAAGTCAAAGTTTAAAATTTACAGTAGTTTTCAATAGCGCCGGGAAAAATAAACAAAAAATGAAGGAAAAGCGGGAATTTTTACTCAAAATCTATTTGGATTTGCTCTAAAGCAAATGACCGTAGATACATGACATTTTCACTGAATATTTATAGGTATTAGCATTTTCTATATTTTGACTAGTTTTTATCCGTAACTTTCTATAAATGTCAGTAAAATTCGTTGGGTCAAAAAGCTTGAAAATTTAAAACAAGGCTCCTAATATATTATTACAATGGCATGCAGTTGAAAAATATTGAAACTACAGTCACAGTTTTTTTTATAAGCTTTTAAAATTTGAATTTTGGCAAAATACGTAAAAATCACGAAAATTTGCATACCATTTAGAGTTAAAAATGTATAAAAATTTAAAAACAAGGTTCCACGTAGATAGGTCAATAAATTACTTTATGCACAATAATGTCATCAAATATACTTAGAAATACCATAGGTGGACTGACAGTCTTCGCTCAGAATCGTTTTTCCTATATAATGATATTATATCATTGAATTCAAATTGAACACCATTCATTTCAGTGGCCCACTTGTAGCCTACTGTACAGCAGAGTGACACCCACCTGCCAACCTTTTTATACTTTATACTTAATAATTACCAAATAAAATATGATCTATTTGTGTACTTTCATACTGTAGCCAATATATATAAAAAAATATATTAAGAAAATATATAATATTTATAACTTATAATATCAATAACTTTTTTGTTTAATCTAGTACTTAAATAGATTATTTTAATATTTTTATTTAAGCTAATGATTTAAAAGAAAAAAAATGACAAAATGTCCGTGACTATTATATTAAGTGGAACAAAGAAGAAAATTCGACCCCATCTGGTTCGGGTGTATCAAAAAAGAAGAAATATCATTACGCTGATATTTTATCATTTTTAAAACCAGTTGCTGAAAAAAGAAAGTAATTTTATTTTATTTTTTTTTGATATTATTTATAACTACAATTAACATTATTATTTTTAATAAGTATTATTCTATATAGCTTTTAATTTTTATACTCGAGAAAACGATGGATTCATTAGTGATTTAATTTATATTTCATTTTCTAGTAAAAGTAGACAGATTTTATATTTCATAATTCATTTTTAAAAATAAGTACACATCCATAGATGCATAGATACTTAAAAAAAATATAATATCATATTTATCTACCTCCTTGTTATAATTGGGTAATACATTATTTTATTTTTTTGTTTAGTACATCTGGAAACTTCGAATAAAATGTCGATGAAAGTGTTCAAGGTGAACAAACTTTGGAAGAAATTAACCTGACTGGTGAAACTGGTATTGACTGGTACACTCGACAATTTTTTAAAAAGTTCAAAAGAACCCGTTATTACTCTATCCCAAAATAAGTTATTGAATTATTTAGTGGAAAGAGAGTGTAATGATCCGGATAAATATTTTTTATTGTCTTTACTACAAGACTACAAAATCTTAACGATTCGCAGAAATTAGATTTTCGCATTAATGCACTTAATTTTTTTTTAAATGCACAGCAATCTCGTAATAATATTAGTTCATCTTCTTCAACTTATCAAACAGCAAATGTATATCACAACGATAACTCATATCAAGATTCCTCATCTTTCTATTTACCTCCGCATAGACAACCTGAAATCACCAATTCATATTATTTATATAATATATTATATCAATACCTCTCATAACGTTTTACCTCCATATCCCTATAGTGTATTCACCTAAACCTCAACCTCGATTCTCACAATATCAACAAGAAACATCAAATGCCTCAAATCTCACATTTTAGATTCTGAGTGGAACGATGAATGTATTGATTTTACAATGACATGTATTTTTATTTTTTTTTTGTGTCTGTCATCACCTTTTAGAACAGTCAAAGTGCTTGGATTTTCTTCAACAGTACTTTTTCTGATAGGAAAGTGAATCTAGTTGGTACTTTGGGGGTTCTCAGTAAATTTTAAGTGCAACGTGAAAAACAAAGGCAAAATTAAGGAAAAAAGGGAATTTTTATGCAAAATCTGTTTTCGAGAAAATCGATTTTGGTTTTTGGTACTACTCTAAAACAAATGACTGTAGGTACATAAAATTTTGACTGAATGTTATATTAGCATTTTCTATACACCATAACAATTTTCAAATATTTTGATTTATTTTGAGCTCTATACGGACTTTTGCAGTTTCCACTTTTTTTAGTTTTTTTTCTACAAATAGGTATCAATACAATTTTATTTGTTGGTTAAAAAAGCTTGAAAATTTAATAAAAGGTTCCTATTATATTGTTTCAAAGGCAGATGAAAAAAATTAAAAATCCATAGTCACAATTTTTTTTATAAGCATCTTAAGTTCAAATATTGACAAAATACGTAAAAATGACGAAAATTTGCAAATTATTTTTAGTTGGAAATTCATGAAACATTTTCTTTTTAAATCTAAGATTTGAAAATGTAATACAAGATTCTTCATAACTTTGTCTACCATTTAAAAAAACATGTTTACAAGCAAGTTAAAATACATTTTTATTAGCGTTTGAAATTCATATTTTTACAACATTTGATATTCACTCGATTTCTCATGTTACGATTTTCTTATTTTGTTGTAATTAAAAAACGAATGACTGTAGATACTTGAAAATTTCACTGAATGTTTATATTAGCATTTTCTATACACGATACAATTTTGAAAATAATTTGACTCTTTTTGAGCTGTTTACGGACATTATCAGTTTTCAATTTTTTTAGTTTTTGTTTTCTATAAATATCAATAAAGTTTTATCTGTTAGGCCAAAAAGTGTAAAACAAGATCCCACGTAAGTAGTTAATTCTGTTACCAAAAAATCTAAAAAATACATAAGCACAATTTTATTTTATAGTCATTTTAAGTTCAAATGTGGACGATTGGACCAAATTATATATTAAAAAACCTAGAATAACTATTTTTGTTATTTTTTTGTGACAGTATAATATTATTCGTGGGTACTCGAAACTTCTAAAGTATTCTAACGCGTTATAAGTACCTAATGGATATTGTGATATGATTAATTTGGAATTTATTATAGATACCTATTATTGGTCAATTTTTTTTTTTAATACCATAGATAAGTATATAATAGATCTTATACCTAGACTGACCTACTGTCTCCGCTCAGAATCGTTTTTCTTATACAGTAATATTATATCATTGAATTCAAATTTAATGAGGACGAACTGTTTCCAATAACTCATCAAAAGAAGTTGGCGACATTCGCTAATATTCAAAACACTTTTGAGGAAATTTTCGAATTGAACTATAAAAGTTGAACAAATCCTCCTTCTCTCTTTTTTGGTTAAGTGGATGTACGCAAAATTGTCTTATCGCAGTCGGTGAAGTAGGTTCGTCTCATTCACCCGATGCTTCCGCATCGCAAATAATATTTAATAGTTTATATTATATTAAAAGTTATATTTCATAGTGAAAAAAATCAACCGTACTTGTCGTAAGCAGAACTTTGACTGTGGTAGGTATGTCAGCTGGTCATGTTAGCGTATAATATTAGTATTTAGTATTTTTAGAATTTCAATTAAAATATTAATTATATAAATTAATACATTTTTGTTTTCACATCCGGCAATTCCGCATTGTGTGGTTCAACACGGCTGTTGCGGAATTTCCGCATTCATATTTTCCAACGCGGAAAAAACTCATCGTGTGGCCCGAGCCTATATATCTTAAACATAACGACATTTGTTCAATATTAGATATATGGGTTGTTTCGTCAGCTAGAACCGCAAAATATTTAGAATTGTTTACATTGTCTACAATTTTCTTTTTAATTATTTAACTAGGTACGTATATTAATAAATTAATTTGAATAGAGGGACTTGTATATTGTAATCTACTATTGACATTAATAAAATTATCTTCTAAGGCAGTATCACCTGCATCAACTCGAAATCGTAAAATTGATCTAAATGTACCGTTGTTTTTATTATCACAGTCAAGAACATTACCAAAATCGATTTTTCCCCTTAATGGAAGATCTTGTCAACCACACAGTATTATTGTTTTTACAATTGAAGTCAATTTTTACTTATTTATTTCAGCTTTATGTGCTCGTTCAGTATTTAATATATTATTGATAACGCTTATTTGTTTTCCATAAATTACAGAAAGAAAATTATAAGCCATTATTAGGTATTATGATGGTAATTTTTTTCATGTTAAGAAAATATTTCTTTTGCTTTTCTCCAATTATTGAAACAAAATTACCTAGTTTTTGATTATTACCTTTACCAGAAACGTCTTTCACAATAATTAAACAATATTTACAATAAATGCCGTTTTAGATTTTTGAATATAAAATCCAAGGGAATTGATCAATCCACTGTATTTGAAATTTTAAATTACGTCTGTTTTCTATAGGAAAATTATAATTATTTAGTGGTATCCAAAAATTGGTTAAAATTAATTTGCGTTCCGCGTCAGTCAAAATTTTATTTACAAAAAAATGATATATCATCATTAAAAATTAATTTTGAATATGATTCAATAGCTGCGTTTTTTTCTATTGTTTGTTCTTCATTAGTTTCAATAGTTTCTGATCAATTTGAATCAGAGATTTTATTTTTTTTTTTATAAATGTAGATATCGATGATTTGCTCAACCTCTTCATTGTAGATTTTAAAAATCTAAAGAGTATTAATACCTAATATAATAATAGTATAAACCACTAGCTGATAATCGCGGTTCGCTGATAAAACTCATATATTTGTTTCCGTCAAGTTGGAGATAAAAGTGATTTATGGTATTTATACACTATACCTATTTTGTTATGTTATTACCAAGAATTACAATACAACTAGTATAAAATGTAAATTGTGGTTTCCTACAAATTATACCTAGTAGTTAGTACATAATATGCGAGTTAATAACATTCTTGAACAAATTCACAAAAAGCTCAAAATTGTTTTATTTAATTTCGGGGGGGGGGGGTTAAACACCCCCACCCCCCACACCATTACCTACGTCATGTTACATTATATTTGGAAACGCGACTCCGTCGGTTTAATACCATAATTCATGAGATGTAGTTAAGTTATGCAAATAATAATATGTAATACACAACCGGAATGAATGTCTTTCACGAGTCTTTCAATTGTTAGTAATTAAAGAAAATATGATTGTCGAAACTTTGCTTAAGTTCACCAAATGCATGTTCTACAACAATTCTACAAGAACTAAGTCTTATATTGAATTCTTTTTGATTTATAGTAAGGTGTTCTTTATCTTTGTATAGGTAGTACTTCGGACTTCTTTACGCAGCGAATATACACTATTAGCCAAAATAGTGACGGAGAAAACGTTGTCTCATATGATATATAGTATGTACCATATAGTATATAGGTAAGTAGTTAATTTCCCTGAATACATTTTGTGGTTAATGTTTTATCATGCATAATATATAAAAATATTTAAATTAAAACTATTAACTAGGTTAAGAAAACAATCATACCTATTTAACAAGTAAAACACGTCAACAAATTATACAATATTCAATAACCTAAGTAACATAATACGTATACGTACTACATTAAGTACCTACGATGTTTCTATAATATGAGAAAACTTGTTTATAATAATATAATTGTATATTTGCTGACAAGGAAATCAGAAAATTTAACACTGGAGACAGCTTTCTTTTGTTTATGTGCATTGTTCATCCTGTATATTTTATATTATTTAAGGTGGTTCGCGAACACGTGCGTTCGGGGGTTTGGCGTATGCGCTGGGTCGCGTACACTGCATAATATAATATTATAGAGTATAGACGAACGCGCCGAGAATATAAACACGGTCCGCCGCCTCCTTTCAGACGCACCTCAAACCAAACAACCAATTACGCGTCACCCACGGCCGGGGCCGATCTCCCGGAAATAAACATATAAAATAATAATAATGTATAATTCGACTTTCCGGGCCAATTCACACGCGTGCACACTGCACACGTCCTTTATTCACCCTTCTACGCACACGATGTACCTATATTGTGTACACCTCTGAATATCTTTTGCACACACATACATACACACTTTATTGTTAATGTTGATGTTGTAAACGGCTGCCGACAACTACGACAGTTATGATTTTTTTCCTTTTCATTTTTACCTGCGTCCCTGTTGTTGATCATTTCCGCTGCGTGCATAGGTCCTGCTCTACAATAACCCCGCACGCGGCTGTTTCCGAAGTATGACTTTATTGAAATACGTAAACATAGATACCTATTATATTATAATGTCATCGGTGTAGTTGAATGGTTAAATTATCTAAAAACGATCTTAGTCATCTTTGTTCGATGGGAAAGCGAATCTAGTTGGTGAATTGGGAAGGTAAAATTTCAGTAATTTTCAAAAGCGCTGGGAAAAACAAAAAAAAAAATTAAGGAAAAACGGGAATTTTTACGCAAAATCGGTTTTGATTTTTGGTTTAACTCTAAAAGAATTGACTGCAATAATATGAAATTTTCACTGGTTGTTTATATTAGCATTTTCTATATAGGATAACATTTTATTAATTTTATTTGTTGGGTAAGAAAGCTTGAAAATTTAATACAATGCTACTGATATATTGTTACAATATCAGTTGAAAAATGTTAAAATTACAGTCGTAATTTTTTTTTACAAGCATTTAAAGTTTGAATTTTGATAAAATACGTAAAAATCACGAAATTGTGCAAATTATTTTAAGTAAGAAATTTTATTTTTTGAAATATTAGATTTGAAAATTTAATATAAGATTTCCTATAAGTTTCTCTAATTTTATAAAAAAAATCTCCAACGGAAAGTCAAATACAATTTATATGAGCGTTTGAAGTTCATATTTTTACAAAATTGGATATTCACTTGACTTCTCAAGTAGCGATTTCCTCATTTTGTTGTAAATTCAAAAACGAATTACTATAGATAATGAAAATTTGACTGAATGTTTATATTCTCATTTTCTATACACCGCAAAATTTTGAAAATATTTTGACTGTTTTTGAGCTGATAAAATTTTTTTTGTTCGGCCAAAAAGCGTGAAAATGTAATACTAGACTCCTGATATATTGTTACAATAGCAGGTTAAAAATATTAAAATTATGGAATATCAAATTTATTGTTTTAAAAAATCATCTACATAAGCGTTAAACTGTTAAATATATAAAAAAATATCCTTTAGGTACCATGTTTGTGAAATGTGAATACAATCTATTACTCGTCCTAATAAAACAACATTGTCTAGTGTTAAATTTTAATTATTAGACATTCATCTATTTATATATTCCCTTAAATATTACTAATTGTCCTATGAAGACTAGTTATAAAATTACGTATTATTATCTTAGTTCATTGATAATATTTTGATTAAATTAATAAAGTGATAAAATGACAATTATTAAATCATCAAAACATACATTTTTAAAACAGTTGCTAATGGTTAACACATTTTAAAATGCTCATAAATCATAAGTTGGCAATTTGCTTCAAAATTCGAATATTATTTATTATTATATACATGTTATAATATAATAATATATTATAAATTCAAATATCGAATAAAAACCTAACTGAGGCTCTAGATAATTATAATTATGATTATAAGCACTCATAATTAATGACATACTTAGATATATTATATAAATATACCTACACGTTCAAACTTCAAAGTTGGAATATTGTCGATACATACACTAATGTATTCTTCATTATCTATGAAAACATTTTACCAGTGGTGGAACTACAATTGAAGGTGGGATTTTCCGCGGGCCTCATCGGCGCCTCGCAGCAAAATTATGTACTTTTTAAAAAAAATTTCGGTTCAAGTACATAAAATCATTGAATACTGAAATAATACAAAGTATACTGATAAGTGATTACTAAACGTGTATACGGATAACCATACATCATAGTATTTAGTAGGTACTATTAATAATTAATGTGAATAATTTATAATAATATTATACGAGTATAATAATATTGTCATGTCTTATTGCGATATGTGGGCATGCGGCGGCGATACGCGGTAACTCCAGAGCCGTGTCAAGCAATTCAGCGCCCCGTGGTAAAATTTTTTGGCGCCCCTTCCCTACAATTTAACTACTAATCGTTTTCTTATTATATAAATCTCCATATTACCACACACTACGAAAACTAACTAAAATATAATATACAATATTTGATATATTATATAATTATTAATTTATTTTAATTAAAAATATTGATAACAAATAATCATTAACAATTAACATAATTAATATATGAAAAGGGGTTAAAAGTGGGTCACTGTAATGGATGGTGTTAAATTTGAATTCAATTATATTATAAAATCATTATATAAGAAAAACGATTCTGAGCGAAGTCATCCAATGACATTATCTACTAACTTTATTTGATGATATTATTGTGAATAAAGTAATTTATATAATTACCTATTTACGTGGAACCTTGTTTAAATTTTCAATCCTTAGATATAAAAGTTGAACATTTTATACATTTTTAACTACAAAATAATTATTACATTTTAAATTCGATAAATTTTGTCAACATTTAAACCTTAAACCAATATAGGAATAGTTGCATAACCAGTTATCATGAAATAATTTTTGCATCATACGCCTTATTGTTTCTGGGATAGTTTTTTCAACTGAAAGAAATAATTCTGAAACCTGGAAAATAATATACAATGTTGAAATTAAGTGATAGGTTAAATGTATATCTAAATGTTAAAACTTACAACTTTATCTCTATGAGTAGAAGATTCAAGTAATGTTTCAAAATTGTGCAGAGTTCCTCGTTATATATAGGGATATTTTCATTGTTTAATACAGTTATAGCAATCAAATCTGTGTTTCTTGTCACACTTTGTTCTAAGACATTGTTAATATTTTTTAGCATGTTTTTAATAGATTCCGATAGATATGATAGATGTTTAATATCATATTTTAAGTTTGTGAATGATGTTTTTACATATTCTTTGAGACCTTAAATAAAATAAAGTATATCAACAATAGCAATCATATTAAAGATTATACTATTATTATAATTATACATGTATCACATTTGACTATGGTTAAATCATTACAGTATTTAAGTTATAACATTTATTATGGTTGTAAAAAAATAAAATAAAAGGTTAACAACTCACTTTTGATATTGTCCTGCAGCTTTACTACGACATCTGCAGATTCAATAGTATTTTCTTTTACACAATCTTTATCCAATCTATTATTACCTTCAAAGAAAAATTAACTTTAAGTTAATGGATACGTTTTTAATAAACATTCTGTTTATTAAATGCTAGAAAATAGATATACATAAATTATATCTATGACATAATGGGAATAGTAATAATTAATACATAATAAAATCTATAATAATAATGAAATAATGTCTAATAATTCAATTTCAAAAACTATATAGAATTTTTTTATTTGTTTTAACTATATAGGCTGATGAGATATTAATGTTTTTATTTCTACACCACCATTAAGAAATCTGTATATTAAATACCTAGCTTGGACTACAGCTTGATTGGTTCTAGCTAGAAAAATACTACAATAAATTCAATACATTTCAATTTCTTAAAACATATACAGTTAATATCATACTACTATAATATATGTATTACCAAGTTCAATTACTTCAATTCATACCTTACACCTTTACTAACGCTTATATTGGCTTACACATATTAATATTAATTTTTTGCAATATTTCATTATTATATATGTTTTAAAATTATAATTAATTGAATTTAAATTCCTCAAATGGTGCAGCTATGCTTAAAATATTGTATTATTTGTCATCATTTTTATGTCGTTGGCATGCAAAAATGTATTATACATAGGTATCATTTGTATTCTACTTTATAATTTTTTATTATTGTTTATTTAAATTGTATTGTGTTTAATGTTATATAAAAATCAAAATTGTGGGAAAGTCGATTTCAAGTAGACTTGACGACAAATTAAAATCTGGTTTCAGAAATCTTATCGCTTCAATAGATCAATGTACTTCATATTTTTTTTTTTTGAAATTGATCGCATTTTTGCATCTCTTGCAGTTTTCCACCATTGTTGTACTTTTTCAACTTAATAAATAGGTTAGATAGGTTATTTATTAAAATATATAATATATAAACTATTAACTATAATAATTGGATAGATTGGATAGATAGGTTATATTAATGTTATTCGTTTAATATACAATAAACATGTATGAGTGTAAAAAGTAAAAAAATTATTTTAAAATTTCAAGTAACCACAGATAATATTTTTAAATTACAAAAAAAAATTCTAAAATCAATATGTTTCGTTTCGATATCGAATTCTCATTCAAATTCGAAAAAATAACTATAAAAAAACTGTACATATATTTGTTTAATTATTTTCGCTACAGTATGAACTACATACGTGGATCCTTGTTTTAAATTTCCAATCCTTAGCTATAAAAACTAAAAATTTAATGAATTTATAACTACTAAATAATTTGAAAAACTTCGAGTTTTTGATAAATGTCAACATTTGAACCTAAAATGCTTATAAAAAAAATGTGTGCCCATGTATTTTTAATATTTTACAATTGAAGGGTGGAAATGCAAAAGGTGGTATTGCCAAAAACCAAAATGTTCACAAATCAAGGAAAACGGTAATACATTTTCTGACGACTATAAACATTCAGAATAAGTTTATTTATATGTAAAAAATAAAAACTAAACGATTGACTGTGTCAAAATAAATCTACCTAAATTGTAAACATTGTTTTTAATGCTTTAAAAATTTCGTGTCAGACCAAAACGTGGTATTGCAGGTTTTGAAAAGGTAATGGCAATATCACGTTTTAAAGTTGTTCCTATTTCTGTTGATACAAAACGCATTATTTCCTGCAATACCACGTTTTGAAGAAAAATGCAATATTGCCAATACCACGTTTTGCAATGATATCAAGTATGCTTCAATACTAACAACATGGGCAATAATACGTTTTGACTTTAACATGATTGAATATGTAATACCACGTTTTGCATTGACATTAAATGTGGCAATATCACATTATGCATTGAACATCAGTTCTAAAATCAATTTTATTCATAAATGTAATCGATATAATTTAATTCTAACTGCAAAATCGAATTCCTCACATTTTTTTTCCATAAGAATCGATGTTTAACTCGATTTTCGAAATTTTGGCAATACCACGTAGGTATTGCATTTGCACCCTTCAATTGCTATTATAAAAAGGTGGGTAAGTGGATGTCGCTCTGCTGTACTGTAGGTTACAAGTAAGTCACTATAATGGATGGTGTTAAATTTGAATTCAATGATATAATATCATTGTATAAGAAAAACGATTCTGAGCGAAAACGGTCAGTCAGCCTATGATATTACTAAGTATATTTGATGATATTATTGTATTAAATACCTTGTATTAAATTTTTACACTTTTTGGACCAACAGATAAAACTTTATTGATATTTATAGAAAAAAAAACTAAAAAAATTTAAAACTGATAATGTCCGTTAACAGCTCAAAAAGTGTCAAAATATTTTCAAAATTGTATGGTGTATAGGAAAAGCTAATATAAACATTCAGTGAAATTTTCATGTATCTACAGTTATTCGTTTTTGAATTACAACAAAATAAGGAAATCGCTACATGAGAAATCGAGTAAATATCGAATGTTGTAAAAGTTTGAATTTCAAACGCTCATAAAAATCAT